>NW_020190686.1:0-16888 GCF_002263795.3 Bos taurus
AATCGGGCACTGATCACATGGCTCATCATGCATGATCACGTGTTTATCAGGCAATGATCAGTGACTGACAGGCGCTGATCATGGGACTGTGCACGCACTGATCACGTGGCTATCATGCACTGATCACGTGACTGCGCATGCACTGATTACGTGGCTGTTCGGGCACTGATCACGTGTTTATCAGGCAGTGATCAGTTACTGACAGGCGCTGATCAGGGGACTGTGCACGCACTGATCAGGTGGCTGATCAGGAACTCACCACCTGACCGCGCATGCAGTGATCACGTGGCTGGTCGTTCACTGATCACGTGTTTCTCATACGGTGATCACGTGACTGAGAGGCGCTGATCACGTGACTGTGCCGTCAGTGATCACGTGGCTGAGCAGGCACACGATATCGTGACTGAGCATGCACTGATCATGTGCCGGGAGGCCGGGGAGGCATTCCACTCTGGCAAAGGTCATGAGGAAGGAGGCTCGGCAATACGCAAATGGCGGGATCGAGCCTCAGGAGTCCACCCGGATATTCTCGAGCATCTCCCCCCAAAAAAACCAGAGTCTGCCTACTGTATTGCTTTGTGCTCTCACCTCTGATTTCACTGGGGGCTGTCCCCACCACCATCTCGCTCTCTCTGTCAAAGAGTTCACTTAGAGCTCCAATTCATAACGTTCCTTGTCATTCTTCCCTTTAACTTCCAGCTGAGTCTCCATCTGGAGCGCGGAACCCACCACGCTTACTAATTATGCCTGGGCTGCTAAGACCCACTCGAGAAGGTGTCTAGTGTGAGGCACCTTCCGCTATGCGAGAGGGCGCCTGCGGCCTACGTAAGTGCTGCAAACTTCTTGTCTTGAAGTTTGCTTGGTCTTCCGCGTAAACCAAGCTACTCAGTCTCTTTTCTCCACCGAATTTTCCTACTGAGCTCTCCTCATACTATTATTCTTGACATCTCTGATTAGCATATAAATAGTCGCCTAGGCCATCTCTCCTTCGAATACCCTGGATCAGTTGGGGCTGGTCCCCGGCAGGTGGCGACCGAACAGGGACCTCAGGAGGCAATACTCAAAGAGCTGAGCAGACACGAACCACGCAATCAGCAGGCAATAAGCATGGAGCTCAGCAGTGACGAATCATGCTGCTCAACTGGCAATAATCAAGCACGTGACCAGGCAGGAATCACGCAGCTCAGCTGGCAATTGTCAAGCAGATGAGCCGACAGGAATCACGCAGCTCAGCTGGCAATTGTCATGCAGATGAGCCGGCAGGAATCACGCAGCTCAGCAGGCCCTGATCACGTGACTCTGCAGGCACTGATCACGTGGCTGATCAAGTACAGATCACGTGACTGAGCATGCACTGATCACGTGGCTATCATGCACTGATGACGTGACTTTGCATGCACTGATGACGTGGCTGATCGGGCACTGATCACATGGCTCATCATGCACTGATCACGTGTTTATCAGGCAATGATCAGTGACTGACAGGCGCTGATCATGGGACTGTGCACGCACTGATCACGTGGCTATCATGCACTGATCACGTGACTGCGCATGCACTGATGACGTGGCTGTTCGGGCACTGATCACGTGTTTATCAGGCAGTGATCAGTGACTGACAGGCGCTGATCAGGGGACTGTGCACGCACTGATCAGGTGGCTGATCAGGAACTGACCACCTGACCGCGCATGCAGTGATCACGTGGCTGGTCGTTCACTGATCACGTGTTTCTCATACGGTGATCACGTGACTGAGAGGCGCTGATCACGTGACTGTGCCGTCAGTGATCACGTGGCTGAGCAGGCGCTGATATCGTGACTGAGCATGCACTGATCATGTGCCGGGAGCCGGGGAGGCATTCCACTCTGGACAAAGGTCATGAGGAAGGAGGCTCGGCATACGCAAATGCGGGATCGAGCCTCAGGAGTCCACCCGGATATTCTCGAGCATCTCCACCACAAAAAAACCAGAGTCTGCCTACTGTATTGCTTTGTGCTCTCACCTCTGATTTCACTGGGGGCTGTCCCCCACCACCATCTCGCTCTCTCTGTCAAAGAGTTCACTTAGAGCTCCAATTCCTAAAGTTCCTTGTCATTCTTCCCTTTAACTTCCAGCTGAGTCTCCATCTGGAGCGCGGAACCCACCACGCTTACTAATTATGCCTGGGCTGCTAAGACCCACTCGAGAAGGTGTCTAGTGTGAGGCACCTTCCGCTATGCGAGAGGGCGCCTGCGGCCTACGTAAGTGGTGCAAACTTCTTGTCTTGAAGTTTGCTTGGTCTTCCGCGTAAACCAAGCTACTCAGTCTCTTTTCTCCACCGAATTTTCCTACTGAGCTCTCCTCATACTATTATTCTTGACATCTCTGATTAGCATATAAATAGTCGCCTAGGCCATCTCTCCTTCGAATACCCTGGATCAGTTGGGGCTGGTCCCCGGCAGGTGGCGACCGAACAGGGACCTCAGGAGGCAATACTCAAAGAGCTGAGCAGACACGAACCACGCAATCAGCAGGCAATAAGCATGGAGCTCAGCAGTGACGAATCATGCTGCTCAACTGGCAATAATCAAGCACGTGACCAGGCAGCAATCACGCAGCTCAGCTGGCAATTGTCAAGCAGATGAGCCGACAGGAATCACGCAGCTCAGCTGGCAATTGTCATGCAGATGAGCCGGCAGGAATCACGCAGCTCAGCAGGCCCTGATCACGTGACTCTGCAGGCACTGATCACGTGGCTGATCAAGTACAGATCACGTGACTGAGCATGCACTGATCACGTGGCTATCATGCACTGATGACGTGACTGCGCATGCACTGATGACGTGGCTGATCGGGCACTGATCACATGGCTCATCATGCACTGATCACGTGTTTATCAGGCAATGATCAGTGACTGACAGGCGCTGATCATGGGACTGTGCACGCACTGATCACGTGGCTATCATGCACTGATCACGTGACTGCGCATGCACTGATGACGTGGCTGTTCGGGCACTGATCACGTGTTTATCAGGCAGTGATCAGTGACTGACAGGCGCTGATCAGGGGACTGTGCACGCACTGATCAGGTGGCTGATCAGGAACTGACCACCTGACCGCGCATGCAGTGATCACGTGGCTGGTCGTTCACTGATCACGTGTTTCTCATACGGTGATCACGTGACTGAGAGGCGCTGATCACGTGACTGTGCCGTCAGTGATCACGTGGCTGAGCAGGCACTGATATCGTGACTGAGCATGCACTGATCATGTGCCGGGAGCCGGGGAGGCATTCCACTCTGGACAAAGGTCATGAGGAAGGAGGCTCGGCATACGCAAATGCGGGATCGAGCCTCAGGAGTCCACCCGGATATTCTCGAGCATCTCCCCCCAAAAAAACCAGAGTCTGCCTACTGTATTGCTTTGTGCTCTCACCTCTGATTTCACTGGGGGCTGTCCCCCACCACCATCTCGCTCTCTCTGTCAAAGAGTTCACTTAGAGCTCCAATTCATAACGTTCCTTGTCATTCTTCCCTTTAACTTCCAGCTGAGTCTCCATCTGGAGCGCGGAACCCACCACGCTTACTAATTATGCCTGGGCTGCTAAGACCCACTCGAGAAGGTGTCTAGTGTGAGGCACCTTCCGCTATGCGAGAGGGCGCCTGCGGCCTACGTAAGTGCTGCAAACTTCTTGTCTTGAAGTTTGCTTGGTCTTCCGCGTAAACCAAGCTACTCAGTCTCTTTTCTCCACCGAATTTTCCTACTGAGCTCTCCTCATACTATTATTCTTGACATCTCTGATTAGCATATAAATAGTCGCCTAGGCCATCTCTCCTTCGAATACCCTGGATCAGTTGGGGCTGGTCCCCGGCAGGTGGCGACCGAACAGGGACCTCAGGAGGCAATACTCAAAGAGCTGAGCAGACACGAACCACGCAATCAGCAGGCAATAAGCATGGAGCTCAGCAGTGACGAATCATGCTGCTCAACTGGCAATAATCAAGCACGTGACCAGGCAGGAATCACGCAGCTCAGCTGGCAATTGTCAAGCAGATGAGCCGACAGGAATCACGCAGCTCAGCTGGCAATTGTCATGCAGATGAGCCGGCAGGAATCACGCAGCTCAGCAGGCCCTGATCACGTGACTCTGCAGGCACTGATCACGTGGCTGATCAAGTACAGATCACGTGACTGAGCATGCACTGATCACGTGGCTATCATGCACTGATGACGTGACTGTGCATGCACTGATGACGTGGCTGATCGGGCACTGATCACATGGCTCATCATGCACTGATCACGTGTTTATCAGGCAATGATCAGTGACTGACAGGCGCTGATCATGGGACTGTGCACGCACTGATCACGTGGCTATCATGCACTGATCACGTGACTGCGCATGCACTGATGACGTGGCTGTTCGGGCACTGATCACGTGTTTATCAGGCAGTGATCAGTGACTGACAGGCGCTGATCAGGGGACTGTGCACGCACTGATCAGGTGGCCTGATCAGGAACTGACCACCTGACCGCGCATGCAGTGATCACGTGGCTGGTCGTTCACTGATCACGTGTTTCTCATACGGTGATCACGTGACTGAGAGGCGCTGATCACGTGACTGTGCCGTCAGTGATCACGTGGCTGAGCAGGCGCTGATATCGTGACTGAGCATGCACTGATCATGTGCCGGGAGCCGGGGAGGCATTCCACTCTGGACAAAGGTCATGAGGAAGGAGGCTCGGCATACGCAAATGCGGGATCGAGCCTCAGGAGTCCACCCGGATATTCTCGAGCATCTCCCCCCAAAAAAACCAGAGTCTGCCTACTGTATTGCTTTGTGCTCTCACCTCTGATTTCACTGGGGGCTGTCCCCCACCACCATCTCGCTCTCTCTGTCAAAGAGTTCACTTAGAGCTCCAATTCCTAAAGTTCCTTGTCATTCTTCCCTTTAACTTCCAGCTGAGTCTCCATCTGGAGCGCGGAACCCACCACGCTTACTAATTATGCCTGGGCTGCTAAGACCCACTCGAGAAGGTGTCTAGTGTGAGGCACCTTCCGCTATGCGAGAGGGCGCCTGCGGCCTACGTAAGTGCTGCAAACTTCTTGTCTTGAAGTTTGCTTGGTCTTCCGCGTAAACCAAGCTACTCAGTCTCTTTTCTCCACCGAATTTTCCTACTGAGCTCTCCTCATACTATTATTCTTGACATCTCTGATTAGCATATAAATAGTCGCCTAGGCCATCTCTCCTTCGAATACCCTGGATCAGTTGGGGCTGGTCCCCGGCAGGTGGCGACCGAACAGGGACCTCAGGAGGCAATACTCAAAGAGCTGAGCAGACACGAACCACGCAATCAGCAGGCAATAAGCATGGAGCTCAGCAGTGACGAATCATGCTGCTCAACTGGCAATAATCAAGCACGTGACCAGGCAGCAATCACGCAGCTCAGCTGGCAATTGTCAAGCAGATGAGCCGACAGGAATCACGCAGCTCAGCTGGCAATTGTCATGCAGATGAGCCGGCAGGAATCACGCAGCTCAGCAGGCCCTGATCACGTGACTCTGCAGGCACTGATCACGTGGCTGATCAAGTACAGATCACGTGACTGAGCATGCACTGATCACGTGGCTATCATGCACTGATGACGTGACTGCGCATGCACTGATGACGTGGCTGATCGGGCACTGATCACATGGCTCATCATGCACTGATCACGTGTTTATCAGGCAATGATCAGTGACTGACAGGCGCTGATCATGGGACTGTGCACGCACTGATCACGTGGCTATCATGCACTGATCACGTGACTGCGCATGCACTGATGACGTGGCTGTTCGGGCACTGATCACGTGTTTATCAGGCAGTGATCAGTGACTGACAGGCGCTGATCAGGGGACTGTGCACGCACTGATCAGGTGGCTGATCAGGAACTGACCACCTGACCGCGCATGCAGTGATCACGTGGCTGGTCGTTCACTGATCACGTGTTTCTCATACGGTGATCACGTGACTGAGAGGCGCTGATCACGTGACTGTGCCGTCAGTGATCACGTGGCTGAGCAGGCACTGATATCGTGACTGAGCATGCACTGATCATGTGCCGGGAGCCGGGGAGGCATTCCACTCTGGACAAAGGTCATGAGGAAGGAGGCTCGGCATACGCAAATGCGGGATCGAGCCTCAGGAGTCCACCCGGATATTCTCGAGCATCTCCCCCCAAAAAAACCAGAGTCTGCCTACTGTATTGCTTTGTGCTCTCACCTCTGATTTCACTGGGGGCTGTCCCCCACCACCATCTCGCTCTCTCTGTCAAAGAGTTCACTTAGAGCTCCAATTCCTAAAGTTCCTTGTCATTCTTCCCTTTAACTTCCAGCTGAGTCTCCATCTGGAGCGCGGAACCCACCACGCTTACTAATTATGCCTGGGCTGCTAAGACCCACTCGAGAAGGTGTCTAGGGTGAGGCACCTTCCGCTATGCGAGAGGGCGCCTGCGGCCTACGTAAGTGGTGCAAACTTCTTGTCTTGAAGTTTGCTTGGTCTTCCGCGTAAACCAAGCTACTCAGTCTCTTTTCTCCACCGAATTTTCCTACTGAGCTCTCCTCATACTATTATTCTTGACATCTCTGATTAGCATATAAATAGTCGCCTAGGCCATCTCTCCTTCGAATACCCTGGATCAGTTGGGGCTGGTCCCCGGCAGGTGGCGACCGAACAGGGACCTCAGGAGGCAATACTCAAAGAGCTGAGCAGACACGAACCACGCAATCAGCAGGCAATAAGCATGGAGCTCAGCAGTGACGAATCATGCTGCTCAACTGGCAATAATCAAGCACGTGACCAGGCAGCAATCACGCAGCTCAGCTGGCAATTGTCAAGCAGATGAGCCGACAGGAATCACGCAGCTCAGCTGGCAATTGTCATGCAGATGAGCCGGCAGGAATCACGCAGCTCAGCAGGCCCTGATCACGTGACTCTGCAGGCACTGATCACGTGGCTGATCAAGTACAGATCACGTGACTGAGCATGCACTGATCACGTGGCTATCATGCACTGATGACGTGACTGCGCATGCACTGATGACGTGGCTGATCGGGCACTGATCACATGGCTCATCATGCACTGATCACGTGTTTATCAGGCAATGATCAGTGACTGACAGGCGCTGATCATGGGACTGTGCACGCACTGATCACGTGGCTATCATGCACTGATCACGTGACTGCGCATGCACTGATGACGTGGCTGTTCGGGCACTGATCACGTGTTTATCAGGCAGTGATCAGTGACTGACAGGCGCTGATCAGGGGACTGTGCACGCACTGATCAGGTGGCTGATCAGGAACTGACCACCTGACCGCGCATGCAGTGATCACGTGGCTGGTCGTTCACTGATCACGTGTTTCTCATACGGTGATCACGTGACTGAGAGGCGCTGATCACGTGACTGTGCCGTCAGTGATCACGTGGCTGAGCAGGCGCTGATATCGTGACTGAGCATGCACTGATCATGTGCCGGGAGCCGGGGAGGCATTCCACTCTGGACAAAGGTCATGAGGAAGGAGGCTCGGCATACGCAAATGCGGGATCGAGCCTCAGGAGTCCACCCGGATATTCTCGAGCATCTCCCCCCAAAAAAACCAGAGTCTGCCTACTGTATTGCTTTGTGCTCTCACCTCTGATTTCACTGGGGGCTGTCCCCCACCACCATCTCGCTCTCTCTGTCAAAGAGTTCACTTAGAGCTCCAATTCCTAAAGTTCCTTGTCATTCTTCCCTTTAACTTCCAGCTGAGTCTCCATCTGGAGCGCGGAACCCACCACGCTTACTAATTATGCCTGGGCTGCTAAGACCCACTCGAGAAGGTGTCTAGTGTGAGGCACCTTCCGCTATGCGAGAGGGCGCCTGCGGCCTACGTAAGTGCTGCAAACTTCTTGTCTTGAAGTTTGCTTGGTCTTCCGCGTAAACCAAGCTACTCAGTCTCTTTTCTCCACCGAATTTTCCTACTGAGCTCTCCTCATACTATTATTCTTGACATCTCTGATTAGCATATAAATAGTCGCCTAGGCCATCTCTCCTTCGAATACCCTGGATCAGTTGGGGCTGGTCCCCGGCAGGTGGCGACCGAACAGGGACCTCAGGAGGCAATACTCAAAGAGCTGAGCAGACACGAACCACGCAATCAGCAGGCAATAAGCATGGAGCTCAGCAGTGACGAATCATGCTGCTCAACTGGCAATAATCAAGCACGTGACCAGGCAGGAATCACGCAGCTCAGCTGGCAATTGTCAAGCAGATGAGCCGACAGGAATCACGCAGCTCAGCTGGCAATTGTCATGCAGATGAGCCGGCAGGAATCACGCAGCTCAGCAGGCCCTGATCACGTGACTCTGCAGGCACTGATCACGTGGCTGATCAAGTACAGATCACGTGACTGAGCATGCACTGATCACGTGGCTATCATGCACTGATGACGTGACTGTGCATGCACTGATGACGTGGCTGATCGGGCACTGATCACATGGCTCATCATGCACTGATCACGTGTTTATCAGGCAATGATCAGTGACTGACAGGCGCTGATCATGGGACTGTGCACGCACTGATCACGTGGCTATCATGCACTGATCACGTGACTGCGCATGCACTGATGACGTGGCTGTTCGGGCACTGATCACGTGTTTATCAGGCAGTGATCAGTGACTGACAGGCGCTGATCAGGGGACTGTGCACGCACTGATCAGGTGGCTGATCAGGAACTGACCACCTGACCGCGCATGCAGTGATCACGTGGCTGGTCGTTCACTGATCACGTGTTTCTCATACGGTGATCACGTGACTGAGAGGCGCTGATCACGTGACTGTGCCGTCAGTGATCACGTGGCTGAGCAGGCGCTGATATCGTGACTGAGCATGCACTGATCATGTGCCGGGAGCCGGGGAGGCATTCCACTCTGGACAAAGGTCATGAGGAAGGAGGCTCGGCATACGCAAATGCGGGATCGAGCCTCAGGAGTCCACCCGGATATTCTCGAGCATCTCCCCCCAAAAAAACCAGAGTCTGCCTACTGTATTGCTTTGTGCTCTCACCTCTGATTTCACTGGGGGCTGTCCCCCACCACCATCTCGCTCTCTCTGTCAAAGAGTTCACTTAGAGCTCCAATTCCTAAAGTTCCTTGTCATTCTTCCCTTTAACTTCCAGCTGAGTCTCCATCTGGAGCGCGGAACCCACCACGCTTACTAATTATGCCTGGGCTGCTAAGACCCACTCGAGAAGGTGTCTAGGGTGAGGCACCTTCCGCTATGCGAGAGGGCGCCTGCGGCCTACGTAAGTGGTGCAAACTTCTTGTCTTGAAGTTTGATTGGTCTTCCGCGTAAACCAAGCTACTCAGTCTCTTTTCTCCACCGAATTTTCCTACTGAGCTCTCCTCATACTATTATCCTTGACATCTCTGATTAGCATATAAATAGTCGCCTAGGCCATCTCTCCTTCGAATACCCTGGATCAGTTGGGGCTGGTCCCCGGCAGGTGGCGACCGAACAGGGACCTCAGGAGGCAATACTCAAAGAGCTGAGCAGACACGAACCACGCAATCAGCAGGCAATAAGCATGGAGCTCAGCAGTGACGAATCATGCTGCTCAACTGGCAATAATCAAGCACGTGACCAGGCAGCAATCACGCAGCTCAGCTGGCAATTGTCAAGCAGATGAGCCGACAGGAATCACGCAGCTCAGCTGGCAATTGTCATGCAGATGAGCCGGCAGGAATCACGCAGCTCAGCAGGCCCTGATCACGTGACTCTGCAGGCACTGATCACGTGGCTGATCAAGTACAGATCACGTGACTGAGCATGCACTGATCACGTGGCTATCATGCACTGATGACGTGACTGCGCATGCACTGATGACGTGGCTGATCGGGCACTGATCACATGGCTCATCATGCACTGATCACGTGTTTATCAGGCAATGATCAGTGACTGACAGGCGCTGATCATGGGACTGTGCACGCACTGATCACGTGGCTATCATGCACTGATCACGTGACTGCGCATGCACTGATGACGTGGCTGTTCGGGCACTGATCACGTGTTTATCAGGCAGTGATCAGTGACTGACAGGCGCTGATCAGGGGACTGTGCACGCACTGATCAGGTGGCTGATCAGGAACTGACCACCTGACCGCGCATGCAGTGATCACGTGGCTGGTCGTTCACTGATCACGTGTTTCTCATACGGTGATCACGTGACTGAGAGGCGCTGATCACGTGACTGTGCCGTCAGTGATCACGTGGCTGAGCAGGCACTGATATCGTGACTGAGCATGCACTGATCATGTGCCGGGAGCCGGGGAGGCATTCCACTCTGGACAAAGGTCATGAGGAAGGAGGCTCGGCATACGCAAATGCGGGATCGAGCCTCAGGAGTCCACCCGGATATTCTCGAGCATCTCCCCCCAAAAAAACCAGAGTCTGCCTACTGTATTGCTTTGTGCTCTCACCTCTGATTTCACTGGGGGCTGTCCCCCACCACCATCTCGCTCTCTCTGTCAAAGAGTTCACTTAGAGCTCCAATTCCTAAAGTTCCTTGTCATTCTTCCCTTTAACTTCCAGCTGAGTCTCCATCTGGAGCGCGGAACCCACCACGCTTACTAATTATGCCTGGGCTGCTAAGACCCACTCGAGAAGGTGTCTAGGGTGAGGCACCTTCCGCTATGCGAGAGGGCGCCTGCGGCCTACGTAAGTGCTGCAAACTTCTTGTCTTGAAGTTTGATTGGTCTTCCGCGTAAACCAAGCTACTCAGTCTCTTTTCTCCACCGAATTTTCCTACTGAGCTCTCCTCATACTATTATTCTTGACATCTCTGATTAGCATATAAATAGTCGCCTAGGCCATCTCTCCTTCGAATACCCTGGATCAGTTGGGGCTGGTCCCCGGCAGGTGGCGACCGAACAGGGACCTCAGGAGGCAATACTCAAAGAGCTGAGCAGACACGAACCACGCAATCAGCAGGCAATAAGCATGGAGCTCAGCAGTGACGAATCATGCTGCTCAACTGGCAATAATCAAGCACGTGACCAGGCAGCAATCACGCAGCTCAGCTGGCAATTGTCAAGCAGATGAGCCGACAGGAATCACGCAGCTCAGCTGGCAATTGTCATGCAGATGAGCCGGCAGGAATCACGCAGCTCAGCAGGCCCTGATCACGTGACTCTGCAGGCACTGATCACGTGGCTGATCAAGTACAGATCACGTGACTGAGCATGCACTGATCACGTGGCTATCATGCACTGATGACGTGACTGCGCATGCACTGATGACGTGGCTGATCGGGCACTGATCACATGGCTCATCATGCACTGATCACGTGTTTATCAGGCAATGATCAGTGACTGACAGGCGCTGATCATGGGACTGTGCACGCACTGATCACGTGGCTATCATGCACTGATCACGTGACTGCGCATGCACTGATGACGTGGCTGTTCGGGCACTGATCACGTGTTTATCAGGCAGTGATCAGTGACTGACAGGCGCTGATCAGGGGACTGTGCACGCACTGATCAGGTGGCTGATCAGGAACTGACCACCTGACCGCGCATGCAGTGATCACGTGGCTGGTCGTTCACTGATCACGTGTTTCTCATACGGTGATCACGTGACTGAGAGGCGCTGATCACGTGACTGTGCCGTCAGTGATCACGTGGCTGAGCAGGCACTGATATCGTGACTGAGCATGCACTGATCATGTGCCGGGAGCCGGGGAGGCATTCCACTCTGGACAAAGGTCATGAGGAAGGAGGCTCGGCATACGCAAATGCGGGATCGAGCCTCAGGAGTCCACCCGGATATTCTCGAGCATCTCCCCCCAAAAAAACCAGAGTCTGCCTACTGTATTGCTTTGTGCTCTCACCTCTGATTTCACTGGGGGCTGTCCCCCACCACCATCTCGCTCTCTCTGTCAAAGAGTTCACTTAGAGCTCCAATTCCTAAAGTTCCTTGTCATTCTTCCCTTTAACTTCCAGCTGAGTCTCCATCTGGAGCGCGGAACCCACCACGCTTACTAATTATGCCTGGGCTGCTAAGACCCACTCGAGAAGGTGTCTAGGGTGAGGCACCTTCCGCTATGCGAGAGGGCGCCTGCGGCCTACGTAAGTGCTGCAAACTTCTTGTCTTGAAGTTTGATTGGTCTTCCGCGTAAACCAAGCTACTCAGTCTCTTTTCTCCACCGAATTTTCCTACTGAGCTCTCCTCATACTATTATCCTTGACATCTCTGATTAGCATATAAATAGTCGCCTAGGCCATCTCTCCTTCGAATACCCTGGATCAGTTGGGGCTGGTCCCCGGCAGGTGGCGACCGAACAGGGACCTCAGGAGGCAATACTCAAAGAGCTGAGCAGACACGAACCACGCAATCAGCAGGCAATAAGCATGGAGCTCAGCAGTGACGAATCATGCTGCTCAACTGGCAATAATCAAGCACGTGACCAGGCAGCAATCACGCAGCTCAGCTGGCAATTGTCAAGCAGATGAGCCGACAGGAATCACGCAGCTCAGCTGGCAATTGTCATGCAGATGAGCCGGCAGGAATCACGCAGCTCAGCAGGCCCTGATCACGTGACTCTGCAGGCACTGATCACGTGGCTGATCAAGTACAGATCACGTGACTGAGCATGCACTGATCACGTGGCTATCATGCACTGATGACGTGACTGCGCATGCACTGATGACGTGGCTGATCGGGCACTGATCACATGGCTCATCATGCACTGATCACGTGTTTATCAGGCAATGATCAGTGACTGACAGGCGCTGATCATGGGACTGTGCACGCACTGATCACGTGGCTATCATGCACTGATCACGTGACTGCGCATGCACTGATGACGTGGCTGTTCGGGCACTGATCACGTGTTTATCAGGCAGTGATCAGTGACTGACAGGCGCTGATCAGGGGACTGTGCACGCACTGATCAGGTGGCTGATCAGGAACTGACCACCTGACCGCGCATGCAGTGATCACGTGGCTGGTCGTTCACTGATCACGTGTTTCTCATACGGTGATCACGTGACTGAGAGGCGCTGATCACGTGACTGTGCCGTCAGTGATCACGTGGCTGAGCAGGCACTGATATCGTGACTGAGCATGCACTGATCATGTGCCGGGAGCCGGGGAGGCCTTCCACTCTGGACAAAGGTCATGAGGAAGGAGGCTCGGCATACGCAAATGCGGGATCGAGCCTCAGGAGTCCACCCGGATATTCTCGAGCATCTCCCCCCAAAAAAACCAGAGTCTGCCTACTGTATTGCTTTGTGCTCTCACCTCTGATTTCACTGGGGGCTGTCCCCCACCACCATCTCGCTCTCTCTGTCAAAGAGTTCACTTAGAGCTCCAATTCCTAAAGTTCCTTGTCATTCTTCCCTTTAACTTCCAGCTGAGTCTCCATCTGGAGCGCGGAACCCACCACGCTTACTAATTATGCCTGGGCTGCTAAGACCCACTCGAGAAGGTGTCTAGGGTGAGGCACCTTCGCTATGCGAGAGGGCGCCTGCGGCCTACGTAAGTGGTGCAAACTTCTTGTCTTGAAGTTTGATTGGTCTTCCGCGTAAACCAAGCTACTCAGTCTCTTTTCTCCACCGAATTTTCCTACTGAGCTCTCCTCATACTATTATTCTTGACATCTCTGATTAGCATATAAATAGTCGCCTAGGCCATCTCTCCTTCGAATACCCTGGATCAGTTGGGGCTGGTCCCCGGCAGGTGGCGACCGAACAGGGACCTCAGGAGGCAATACTCAAAGAGCTGAGCAGACACGAACCACGCAATCAGCAGGCAATAAGCATGGAGCTCAGCAGTGACGAATCATGCTGCTCAACTGGCAATAATCAAGCACGTGACCAGGCAGGAATCACGCAGCTCAGCTGGCAATTGTCAAGCAGATGAGCCGACAGGAATCACGCAGCTCAGCTGGCAATTGTCATGCAGATGAAGCCGGCAGGAATCACGCAGCTTCAGGCAAGCCTGACACCGTGACTCTGCAGGCACTGATCACGTTGGCTGATTCAAGTACAGATCACGTGACTGAGCATGCACTGATCACGTGCGCTATTCATTGCACTGATACCTGACTTTGCATGCACTGATGACGTGGCTGGATCGGGCACTGATCACATGGCCTCATGCATTGCACTTATCACGTGTTTATCAGTCAATGATCAGTGGCACTGACAGGCGCTGATCATGGGACTGTGCACGCACTTGCATCACGTGGCTATCATGCACTGATCACGTGACTGCGCATTTCACTGATGACGTGGCTGTTCGGCACTGATCACATGTTTATCAGGCAGTGATCAGTTGACTGACAGGCGCTGATCAGGGACTGGTGGCACGCACTGATCAGGTGCGGCCTGATCAGGAACTGACCACTTACCGCGCACTGCCAGTTGATCACGTGGCTGGTACGTTCACTGATCACGTGTTTCTCATACCGGTGATACGTGACTGAGAAGGCGGCTGATCACGTGACTGTGCTCTCTCTCTACATCGGGCTGAGCCACCCGAAGGCCTTGATCTTTCGCTGACCATAAGAGCGCCGTGCCACTGATCAATGGAAAGATTGTGGACCTTGGCCGCTGGCCAAGCCCGAGCGGAGAAGGCATTGCCGCGAGCTCCTGTGGACAAAGGTTCCTCTCGTGAGTATGCGGATGGAACCTCCCGCATACGCAATCACCTGCGCCGTTAACTCGGGAGGATCGAAGAACCCTCAGCGCACGGTCTGCGACTCCCCCCCCGGCATATATCTCTGCGAAGACGTCGTACCACCCCACATTCACCGAGACCATCTCAGACAGTCCGGCTGCCCTTACCAGTGGTAAGTTAGCTTTGTCAGTGCCCACCTCACCTGTTCTAGGAATTGGGATTTTCACTGAGGGCGTGTCCGGCCCATCCCACCAAGGGTCTCGCCTAACCTTCTCTCTGTCAAAAAGAGTTCACTTAGTGCTCCAATTCCTAAAGTCCCTTGTCATTCTTCCCTTTAACTTCCAAGCCTGAGTCTCCATCTGGGAGCGGCGGAAACCCACCACGCTTACTAATTATGCCTGGGCTGCTAAGACCCACTCGAGAAGGTGGTCTAGGCGTGAGGCACCTTTCGCTATTCCGATGAGGGCGCCTGCGGCCCTACGTAAGTGGTGGCAAAACTTACTTGTCTTGGAAGTTTTGATTGGTCTTCCGCCTAAAACCAAGCTTACTCAGTCTCTTTTTCTCCACGAATTTTCCTACTGAGCTCTCCTCATACCTATTATCCTTGACATCTCCTGTATTAGCAATATAAATGTCGCCTAGGCCATTCTCTCCTTCGAATACCCTGGATCAGTTGGGGCTGGTCCCCGGCACGGTGGCGAGCCGAACCCGGGACCTCAGGAGGCAATACCTCAAGAGCTGAGCAGACACGAACCACGCCAATCAGCAGGGCAATAAGCATGGAGCCTCCAGCCAGTGACGGAATCATGCTGCTTCAACTGGCAATATCCCAAGGCACGTGACGCAGGCAGAATCAACGCAGCTCAGCTCGGCAATTGTCATGCCAGTATGAGCCCAGGAATCCGCAGCTCAGCAGGCCAACTGATCACGTGACTCTGGCAGGGCACTGATCACGTTGGCTGATCAAGTACAGATCCGTGACTGAGCATGCACTGATCACGTGGCTATCATGCACTGATGACGTGACTGCGCATGCCACTGATACGTGCTGATCGCGGCACTGATCACATGGACTCATCATGCACTGATTCACTGGTTTATCAGGCCAATGATCAGTGACTTGACAGGCCCGGCTGATCATGGGACTGTGCCCCGCACTTGATCACGTGGCTATCATGCACTGATCACGTGACGGCGCATGCACTATTGACGGTGGCTGTTCGGGCACTGATCACGTGTTTATCAGGCCAGTGATCAGTGACATGACAGGCGCTGATCACGGGACTGTGCCACGCACTGATCATGTGGCTGATCTATTAGGAACTGAACCAACCTGACCGCGCATGCAGTGATCACGTGGTGCGTCGTTCACTGAGGGCACGTGTTTTCTCATACAGGTGATCACGTTGACTAGAGGCGCTGATCACCGTGGACTGTGCGTCAGTGATACGCTGGCTGAGAGGCACGTGATATCGTGGACTGAGCATGCACTGATCATGTGCCGGGAGCCGGGAGCATCCACTCTGGACAAAGCGTCATGAGGAAGGGGCCTCGGCATACGCAAATGCCGGATCGAGCCTCCAGTGAGGCCACCCGGATATTCTCGAGGATCTCCCCCCCAAAAAAACCAGAGTCTGCCTTTACTGTATTGCTTTGTGGCCTCTCACCTCTGATGTTCACTGGGCGGCTGTCCCCCACCACCATCTCGCTCTCTCTGTCAAAGACGTTCACTTATGAGCTCCAATTCATAACGTTCCTTGTCATTTCTCCTTTAATTCCAGCTGAGTCTCCATTCGGGAGCGCAGAACCCACCACGCTTCACTAATTATGCCTGGGCTGCTAAGACCACTCGAGAAGGTGGTCTAGTGTGAGGCACCTTCCCGCCTATGCGACGAGGGCGGCCTGCGGGGCCTACGTAAAGTGCCTGCAAAACTTCCTTGGTCTTGAAGTTTGCTTGGTCTTCCGCAGTAAACCAAGCTACTCAGTCTCTTTTCTCCACCGAATTCTTCCTACTGAGCTCTCCTCATACTATTTATTCTTGACATCTCTGATTAGCATATAAATAGTCCGCCTAGGCCATCTCTCCTTCGAAACCCCTGGATCAGTTGGGGGCTGTCCCCGGGCAGGTGGCGAGGCACCCTTGATGCGACCCAACAAAGTTCCCGAAATCCCACCCACAAGGTCGCCCCTCGACCAGCGGAGCCTTCAGGA
>NW_020190687.1:0-7384 GCF_002263795.3 Bos taurus
AATCGTCAGTCGTGCCCGACTCTGAGCGACCCCATTGGACTCAAGCCTACCAGGCTCTTCCGTCCATGATATTTTCCAGGCAAGAGTCTGGAGTGCGGGTTGCCATTGCCTTCTCCCATATCTATCACAAGCCTGCCTAATCATTGACTTCTACCACTTTGGGATGCGCAATGGACCACCCAGCCCTACCAGGTCCGCAGAGATGAAGAAAACATTACCACAGGAGGTCCGGTGAAGAACAAGAACTGAACAACCCCCCACACCAGGATCGCAGAGGTCAACAAGAGTCAGCAAGAGATGAGAGCAGAGACCAAGTCAGCAGCAACTTTCCAGCGAGCAGCAAGACCCAGCAAGATCAAACACGGATTCAATTTACCCAAAACAAATAAATAACGGACAGAAGTTCTTGGAAGCACATGACTGACGGTTTAGGGGGTGAGGCAGTACATGTGATGTGCCCAGGATACTTCTTAAGTATACTCTTTGTAACGTAGATGAGGAGAAACGGTTTAGGAGGAAACTTTTTACTGTTTTTTGGTTTCAGTCGCTTCGTGAGCCCGTTTTTGGGGCGGGGGAACCGGACCTGAAGGCCAGAGGCCTAACCCGACCTACAACATTTAATTTTTCGGTTTCTGTTCCTGTTCTTTTCGAGTACTTTTCTTCGGGTTGACAAGCTTGTGACAGATAGAACGATATAGCAATTTTTACCTGTAGAACAAAACGAGGCACTTCGTATGAAGATTTTGTGCGTTCCTGTTGTATACTTCTTAGGACATGTCTACAAGTAGAGGAGGCAAAGACCAAAAACTACTCAGAATATTTCAATTTGACTAAAGTTTCCCTAGTTTACTGGACCGTGAAAACATTTCCCGAGTGAAAAGTTTCCTTGTAGTTGGAAAGCAGATTGGGTTTGCAAGGGCTTGCTATGTTCTTGAGACCATTCCTGGAAATTCACTTTCACATTTCACTTTCATGCATTGGAGGAGGACATGGAACCCATCAGTGTTTCTTGCCTAGAGAACCCCAGGGACTGGCGGGGCCTGGTGGGCTGCCGTCCATGGGGTCACAACAGACTCGGACACGACTGAAAACGACTTCGCAGCAAGCAGCAGCAGCAGCACAGCAGCAGAGTGCATAGATATCAAGGGTTTAGAACAGTCAGGTAGGATCACACAAGTCACCGTGAAGCAATACTTCTCCACTTAGCCAAAGCTAACAAAAGATTTCTCTAGGTCAACCTAGAAGAGATCACGGAAGAGGTAAAGAAACTTAAAATCCATTAGCAAAGGCGTTCACCTCTCAAGAAACCTTGTGCTAGGCAACACTCTTTTCTGGGGGTCCACTGTTCCTACAACTCCTGATCCCATTCTGTACCCATTCCTTTGCTTCTCCCATCCTCAAATGCACCTGGAGAAAGAGACGGTGTCGTTTTCCTTCAGAAATGCGATTTCATGCCACATACCTTTCTTTTAATACAAGTCATACATTCCTTCAGCAACAAGATGACTTTTATATTGGATTCGACAGATTGGTGAACATACCATATCATGTAGTAGCGCCTCCCCTCCCCGCACGCACGGCACAACACACCCAACACACACACCCAAGATCAGAACAACAAAACAAAAAAAATTGCTTTTACGTTTACATGTCAGGATGGTGCAGACACTCTTATTGGATAGTCAAAATCTCTTTTGTTTCTGTGTAAAAGGGAGGTCTTTCAAGGCGTGAATGTTTCAGAACTTGAATTTATTTGGAAATGACCCAGCTCTTCAGTACACTGTGTCACTTAGTTTAGCACAGGATAGAAACTCGGGTAACCAAAAACCTGGAGAAACGATTGTATGTTCAGTTAGTTCAGTGGCTCAGTCGTGTCTGACTCTTTGGGACCCGTGGCCTGCAGGACGCTGGGCTTCCGTGTCCATCACCAACTCCAGGGGCTTGCTCAAACTCATGTCCCATCGAATCATGATGGCCATCTCCAGCCAACCTCTTAGCCTCTTGTCCGTCCCCTTCCTTCTGCCTTAATCAAGACTCTCAATGAAGGCAGATAATTTTCGGGAGTGAATTAAGTGCTTCATAGTTTTATCTTAAAAGCTCATATTCAATTTGAATTTTTCGTTTTGTTCCCTGGTTCTTCGGAGGTAACTTTCTTGTTGACAAGCTTGTGAACACGCAATAAGACGATATAGCATTTTACTTAGAACAAACCGAGCACCTTGACATGTTTGTGCTTCATGTGATTGACTCTTAGACAATGTTACAGTAAGGAGCAAAACAAAACTACTAGATATTCATATTTGGACTAGTTCCCAGTCACGGGATTCCTGACATCCCTGAGGGTCAAGTTTTCTTGTATTGGAAGCAGTTGGGTTTGCAAGGGCTCCTTGTCTTGAGACCATTGAATAAGAACTCAGAACTGAGCACTATTATCAAAATCACAAGGCTCACACTGACACAGACATCAATCCAGACAGACAAGACAAGACATCTTCCATTTCCGCCTGAGATGGAAAAGATTTCTTGAGCCGTTTTTCTGGGAGTGGGGGAGTGGGCTGGCGGCCCAGGCAGGCTTTGGAAGGAGCTCAGGGTTGGAATTGCATATGAAAAGACAGCTTTCCGGGTTCCAAGGAATCACGTTTCCTTGGAAACCAACTTTGTCCGGTTCTATAGAATATCATGGCCCTCCTAGGGTCAGGTCGTCTTTCTTTCCGTAGCCCTCGTGGATCCCTGAATTCTAGACAGCTTGGATTGCCTCTGTGGGCTGGCATGGATTGTCCTCCCGTTTCACCGGGCGCGGAGGGAGGTCCAGAGCTCTCCTGGGAACCGGCGTGGCGGGGGCTTCACCCGGGACGCCCGTGGTGACCAGGTGGGCCGCGACACGGGAGCGCGCCGCGGGCGGGAGCGAAGCCGGGCGCGCGGGGGTCGGGACCGGGGTCGTGGCGGGGATGGGGGGCGGTCCCAGTTGTGCTCGCGGGGATCCCCCACTGCGGCGGGGAAGGCACGGAGCATGATGCAGCGTGCGGGGCGGAGCGGGGCTGGGGTGTCGGTCCTGGGGGGCTGGGGGAGGGCTTCCCGCGTTGTCCTCTGGGGTCGACCGGTGGGCCGGCTGGGAAGCCCGACTGGGGTGCGCTCACCTGGGTCCAAGGGTCGGCATCCAGTGGGACCGCGGCGGAGGGGTCGGGACCACAGGTCAGGACTGGGACTGTCGTGGGCAGGGACCGTGTGCCTCGTGGGCACAGCCTTGCGGTGAGAAAAGGCTCGCTTTGGCTAAGGCCTTTACCGCTCCACTTTGGCTGAAGGTAGAGCCGCGCGTTTTCCCCAATGCAGCTAGTGTCCGCGCAAGTCCAAGGGCCAGATCTGAACTCGTCTTCCTGGCCGGCTGGCCGGCCTGCTTCTGGCTTTGGAGCCCACGGCCCTTTGCACACTGCTGGGATGGGAAGGGAAGGGTCACGAATTGCAACCCTAGAACTTAGTAGGTGCATGGGTTTCAAAACCGGTGGCCGCCCAGGCAGCAAACAAGGGAGGAGGGCACCCTGCTGCCCTTTCATGGCAGCATCTGTGGCTGTCCTGCTGAGGGGCCTTTCCATGGGACCGTGTGCAGTACAAGTAACGTGATATGGAACCGAAAAAAAAGAACGTGTAAAAATTTTAAATGATGTGGTGGTTTGATACAAACAAAAGAAAACCAAACAAACAAAAAACCAAGCTCCAAGTTTTTTGCAAATTTAGGTCTTAATATTGAAGGCTGTGTTTCCTTCCACGTTGCATGTACGAAGAATGTGCGGGTTTTTTTTTTTTTTTTTAATTTTTTTTTTGTTTTTTTTTTTTTAGAAAAGATTCCGAAAATGAGGGGAAACAGGAAGCCCAGAGGTGCCCTGTAGTTTGGCGAAGGCTTAGGAGGTCACTTGGAAATGCTGCTGGCTGTGAGGGGGGGAGGGGGCAGATGCAGATGTGCACAGAGCTGTCAGCTTGTCCTTGCATGGATGTTCTTTGAGAAGTCACCTCTGGAGAATCCCTGATGTTAAGTATTTCCCAACAAACCTTGAGCTAACAATCAGTTTTCTAGAAAGTTGGTCTACAGGATGTTCCAAGAGCTCGTGTATTTCCGGTCAGACTCTGCTCAGTCGTCCCCAAATCATCAGGAACCTAACCAAACATAGTTCCTCCTACCTATTCTCCTCATCACGTAAAATAGATTTAATGAGTATCCGCACACATACTGTATTCTTACCCCTAACCCATCATGTGTTCCAAAACTCTGTACGTTATTTATTTGTTCTTTGGTAACATTGAATTCGTTTTGACTATGCTGGGTCTTTGCTGTCGTGGAAGGTGCAAGGACCTCTGGACTGCAGTCTCCATCTCTTTGTGGACTCTTGTTGACTCTGAGAAATGCCTGGTTGGTTTGGGAGCTTGTTAGTTCCTTGTTCCTTAGCCGGACGTCTGTGAGTAAGTGTTTTCTCTCCTCTGCGGCTGGAAGTGGTGGGTGGGCATTTGGCATCTGGCAAAGTGCTCGAGAAGTCAATGATTTTCGTCAGGCTGTGAATAATATGGGAGATGCAAGCACCCCCTCCAGACTCGTTGGTGAAATCTCAATGGACGGAAATGCCTGGTAGGCTGCCAGTCCATTGATCGCTTCAGTAGTCGGGCACGACTGAGCGCTTCACTTACATTTCACTTATCATCGCATTGGAGGAGGACATGGCCCGACCCATCTTCCAGTGTCTTAAGCCTGGAGAACCCAGGGATGCGGGGCCTGGTGGGGCTGCGTCCATGGGGTCACAACAGACCGCCGACACGACTGAGAACGTTCGGCAGCAGCAGCAAGCAGCGCAGCAGGCAGCAGAGCGGGCATAGATATCAAGAAGGGTTAGATACAGTCAGGTAGGTAACAAGGGTCATCGTGAAGGCAATATTCCACTTACAAGCTACTAAAAAGATGTTCTGTCTAGTCAACCTAGAAGATATCACGAAGAGGTATATATATATGTAGCTTAAATCATTAGCAAGGCATTCACTTCAAGAAACTTGTTGCTAGACAAATCTTTTCTGGGGGTCATTCTCTAAACTCTATCTTCGTAACATTCCTTTGCTTTCACTAGAATGCACCGTGGAAGAAAACGGACGTCGTTTTCTTCAAAATGCGATTTCATGCGACATACTTTATTAATAAGTGTACTCCTTACATTCTTACCAAGACTGATTTTATATTGGATTCGAAGATTGGTGAATACATACTACATGATAGCACAGCGTCCCGCCGCCCTCTCCCGCACGCAGCAGATAGCTACGGAACACTAACACAACACACACGCACCCCCCAAGATCAGAAACAAAAATCAAAACTAAAAAAAAATTGCTGTTCTATACGTTCCACATGTAGATGGTGCAGACCTCTTGATTGATATGTCAAGAAATCTCTTTTGTTTCTGTGTAAAAGGGAGTCCTTTCAGCGTGATGTTCAGAACTTTAATTTATTTTGGAAATGACCCAGTCTTCATACAGTCGTCAATTATTTAAGCACAGATAGAAACTCGGTAACCAAAACACCTGGAAAAAGATGTATGTCGATTCAGTTCAAGTGCCAGTGTGTGACTCTTGGACCCCTCGTGGCTGCAGATCGCTGGGTCTTTCCGTGTCATCACCTAATCAGGGGTCTTGCTCAAACAGTCATGCTGGAATCAGTGGATATCCAATCATCTTAGCTCTGTCGTCCCATCTCTCTGCCTTAATCAGACTCTCATAGGCAATATTTTCGAGTGAATTAGTGTTCATTGAGTGTACTCTAAAAGCCAATAATTAATTTTCGTGTTTGTTCCTGTCTTAATTTTCGAGGTACTTTCTTGTTGACAAGCTTGTACAGATAGAAAGATATAGGCAATTTTTACTCAAACAAACCGAGGCACTAATGAACATTTTGTGCTAGTGTTGAGACTCTTAACATGTCTACAGTAGAGGACAAAAACAAAATATTTAGATATTCATAATTGAATTCCATTACGGGAGCTCTGACATTCCCTAGTCAAAGTTTCTTGAATTGGAAGCAAGTTGTGTTTGCAAGGGTGCCTTTCTTGAGGACATGAATAATAGAACTCATAATTGAGCAATATTATCAAAAAATCACAGGCTATCACTGACCCAAGAATTCAATCCAGACAGACAAGACAAGAATCTTCAGCATTTTTCCGCTGAGATGGAAGAATAGATTTCTTTGGCCGTTTGTTTCTGGCGAGTGGGGGGTGGGCTGGCGGCCCAGGCAGGCCTTTGGAGGGAGAGCTCCAACTTTGGGTTTGGGGGAGACAGTTGCATATGAAAAGGAACGCACGTTCTCGATGGGTTTCCACCCCAAGCATCGAATCGAGGTTTCCTTGGAAAATCAATTGTTCTCTTTTTTAATAGAATCCGGCTACTCCCCAGGTCGGTCGATTCTTTCCTTTCGTTAGGGCCCCTACAGTCTGCGTCCCCTGAATTCTTTAGACAGCGTTCCCGGTTGCCTCTGTGGGCGTGATTGGATTGTCTGATCCGCTGTCGCGACCGTGTGTGTAATCTGGGCTGTCATCAGATCGTGGGGTTGTTACTCGTTGTAAAATATCCCATGTTAAGAGGCAAAAGAACAACACTAGGGAACAGCCGGGGGGGCGCCCGGCGTGCCGGGGAGGGGACGCTCATTCTCTCGATAGGCTCTCGCTGGAAAACCGTCGCGGGCGTGGGAGACGGCGTCGCCGGAGGGCCTCCACCAAGAAAAGTCGGGTTCCGACTCGGTGAACTAGCGAAAGGGACCGCTGATCCCCGAGTGAAGAGGCGTATTGACCGGCCCTGCTGACTCGCCATTTCGCCGGAACGTTCGGGCGCTTTTGGGCTTTTCTTCGCTGTTATTCGACTCCAGGCACATTCGACCCCGGCTCGCGAAGGATGCGGAGTCGGGGAGCGCGTCGCGACGCCGCGAGGGTGGGCACCGGCCCTCTACGATTCCGCGCGTCGTGGTATTTCCATACGCGCCTCCGAGCCGCCGGGGCGTCGCCGGGCTGTAATCGCGCGCGGGCGCCGGGGCGGCGGCTGTAGGCCGGTGCGCCGGTGACATTCCGTCGAGCGCTCGTCTGCACCGACGTTGCGCGGTTGTAGGGCTGATCTATCGCCCCGCCCGGTTCCAAGGACGCGGGCTTCGTTTCTGACTCGCTCCCGCCGCGGTGAACGGGGAGTATAAGGGGATTATCCCGTGGTTGCGGTGGACGACGCAGCGGAGTACCCTCACGAAAGTTGTGCTTGTCCGAAGTGCAGATTTTTGGATCCAACTGCGGGATACCGGAAAGTGAAGACGGAGCTGTAGCCGTATGAGGCATGCATGAATTATCTGATAGAACGAACCACAAGTGGGTTTCGT
>NW_020190688.1:0-27858 GCF_002263795.3 Bos taurus
TCATACACTGATCACGTGGCTATCATGCACTGATCACGTGACTGCGCATGCACTGATGATGTGGATGATCATACACTGATCACTGAGTGATGATGCACTGATCACGTGGATATCATGCACTGGTCAGGTGGCTATCATGCCCTGATCACGTGGCTGATCTTACACTGATCAAGTGACTGATCATGCACTGATCACCTGCCTCTCATGCACTGATCATTGGCTTTCATGCATGACCACGTGCTGAACATACACTGGTCTCGTGACGCACATGCACTGATCATGTGGCTGATCATACACTGACCACGTGACTGATCATGCACCATCACGTGGCTATCATTTGATCATGCACTGATCACGTGGCTGATAATACACTGATAACTGGACTGATCATGACTGATAATGTTGGCTAACATGCACTGATCACATGGCTATCGTGTACTGATTACGTGGCTGATCATACACTGCTCACATGACTAATCATGCACTGATCACATGCTATCATACACTGATGATGTGCATCAGGAGGCAATATTCAAAAGCTAAACAGCACGAATCACGCAATCAGCAGGCAATATCCTGGACTTCAGCTGTAGAAGCATGCTGCTCAGCTGGCAAATCAAGCAGCTGAGCAGGCAGAATCACACGGCTCAGCTGACAATTGTCAAGCGGATGAGCAGGCAGGAATCACTCAGCTGAGCTAGCAATAATCAAGCAGATGAGCACACAGGTATCACGCAGCTCAGCTGGCAATTGTCAAGCAGATAACAGGCATGTATCACGCAGCTCAGCTGCAATTGTCAAGCAGATGAGCAGGCCATGAATCACAAAGCTCAGCTGCAATTATCAAGCAGATGAGAAGCCAGGAATCACGAGCTCAGCTGGCAATTATCAAGCTGATGACAGGCAGAGTTCACGCAGCTCAGCTGGCAAATTATCAAGCAAATGAGCAGGCAGGAATCCCGAAGCTCAGCTGGCAATTGTCAAGCACATGAGCAGACAGGAAACACGCAGCTCAGCAGCTCCTGATTACGTGACTGAGCATGCACTGTTCACGTGGCTATCATGCACGGATTACGTGACTGATCATGCACTGATCACCTGGCTATCATCCATTGATCACATGTCTGTGCATGCCCTGATCACGTGGATGGTCAGGTACTGCTCACATGCCTTATCATGCACTGATCACATGCCTGATCATGCACTGATCACGTGGCTGTCATGCACTGATCACGTGACTGATCATGCACTGATCTCATAGCTATCATTGCACTGGATCACGTGACTGTGCATGCACTGTCACGTGACTGATTGTGAACTGATCACGTGGATATCATGCACTGATGACGTGCTGATCATAAACTGATCACGTAACTGATGATGCACTGATGACGTGGCTATCATCCGCTGATCACATGTCTGCGCATGCACTGATCACGTGGCTGATCTAGCACTAATCACGTGGCTGATCATTACTGATCACGTGACTGATAATGCACTGATCACGTGACTGATCATGCACTGATCACCTGGCTATTATGCACTCATCAGGAACTGATCAAGCACTGATCACTTCGCTATCATCCACTTATCACATGACTGTGCATGCACTGATCTCGTGGCTATA
This sequence comes from Bos taurus, assembly GCF_002263795.3. Lineage (NCBI taxonomy): Eukaryota > Metazoa > Chordata > Mammalia > Artiodactyla > Bovidae > Bos > Bos taurus. The sequence goes on from NW_020190688.1 coordinate 1,628, forward strand.
ATGCACTGATTTCGTGCCTGATCATGCACTGATCACTGGCTATCATGCTCTGATCACGTGGCTGATCATACACTGATCACGTAACTTATCATGCCCTTATCACGTGTCTTATCATGCACTGATCACATGGATGGTGTGTTCTGATCACGTAGCTGATCATGCCCTGATCACGTGGCTGATTATGCACTAATCACGTGGCTGATCATACACTGATCACGTGATTGATCATGCACTGATCATGTGACTGATCATGCACTGATCACGTGGCTATCATGCACTGATCACGAGACTGTTCATGCACTGAGCACTTCGCTATCATACACTTATTCATGTAACTTGCCATGCAATGATTACGTGGTTGATCATAAACTGACCACATGACAGATCTTGCACTGATCACGTGACTGTGCATGCACTGATAACGTGACTGATCGTGAGGTGATCATGTGACTATCATGCACTGATCACGTGGCTGATCATACACTCCTCACGAAAATTATCATGCACTGATCACCTGGCTATTATGCACTGATCAGGAACTGATCAAGCACTGATCACTTCGCTATCATCCACTTATCACATGACTGTGCATGCACTGATCTCGTGGCTATAATGCACTGATTTCGTGCCTGATCATGCACTGATCACTTGGCTATCGTGCTCTGATCACGTGGCTGATCATGTACTGATCACATGGCTATCATGCCCTGATCACGTGGCTATCATGCTATGATCACGTGGCTGATCGTACACTTATCACGTGACTGACCATGCACTGATCACGTGTCTATCATTCCTGAACACATCACTGCGCATGCACTGAAAATTGGATGATCATACAGTGATCATGTGACAGATCATGCACAGATAACGTGACTGATCATGCACTGATCACTTCGCTATCATGCACTTATCACGTAACTGGGCTTGCAATGATCATGTAGTTGACAATACATTGATCACGTGTCAGATCTTGCACTGATCATGTGACTGTGCAGGCACTGTTCACGGGTCTGATCGTGAACTGCTCACGTGGCTATCATGCCCTGATCATGTGTCTGATCATACACTGATCACGTGACTGATAATGCACTGATCAGCTGACTGATCACGCACTGATCACGTGGCTATCATGCACTGATGAAGTGCCTCAGGAGGCAACAATCAAAGAGCTGAGCCGGCAGCAATCACACAAGCAGCAGGCAGTTGTCAATCAGCTGAGCAGACAGGAATCATGCAGCTCAGTAGGCGCTGATCACGTGACTCAGCATGCACCGTTCACGTGGCTGATCATACACTGATCACGTGCCTGATCATGCACTGATCATTTGGCTGATCATGCACTGATCATTTGACTGATCATGCACTGATAAAGTTCCTGATCATGCACTGACCAGGTGACTATCATTCACTGATCACGTGGCTATCATGCACTGATCACGTGACTGCGCATGCACTGATGATGTGGATGATCATACACTGATCACCTGAGTGATGATGCACTGATCACGTGGATATCATGCACTGGTCAGGTGCTATCATGCCCTGATCACGTGGCTGATCTTACACTGATCAAGTGACTGATCATGCACTGATCACCTGCCTCTCATGCACTGATCATGTGGCTTTCATGCACTGACCACGTGCTGAACATACACTGGTCTCGTGACGGCACATGCACTGATCATGTGGCTGATCATACACTGACCACGTGACTGATCATGCACCGATCACGTGGCTATCATGCACTGATCACGTGGCTGATAATACACTGATAACTTGACTGATCATGCACTGATTAGGTGGCTAACATGCACTGATCACATGGCTATCGTGTACTGATTACGTGGCTGATCATACACTGCTCACATGACTAATCATGCACTGATCACATGGCTATCATACACTGATGATGTGCATCAGGAGGCAATATTCAAAGAGCTAAACAGGCACGAATCACGCAATCAGCAGGCAATAATCCTGGACTTCAGCTGTGATGAAGCATGCTGCTCAGCTGGCAATAATCAAGCAGCTGAGCAGGCAGGAATCACACGGCTCAGCTGACAATTGTCAAGCGGATGAGCAGGCAGGAATCACTCAGCTGCTAGCAATAATCAAGCAGATGAGCACACAGGTATCACGCAGCTCAGCTGGCAATTGTCAAGCAGATGAACAGGCATGAATCACAAAGCTCAGCTGGCAATTATCAAGCAGATGAGAAGCCAGGAATCACGCAGCTCAGCTGGCAATTATCAAGCTGATGAGCAGGCAGGAGTCACGCAGCTCAGCTGGCAATTATCAAGCAAATGAGCAGGCAGGAATCCGAAGCTCAGCTGGCAATTGTCAAGCACATGAGCAGACAGGAAACACGCAGCTCAGCAGCTCCTGATTACGTGACTGAGCATGCACTGTTCACGTGGCTATCATGCACGGATTACGTGACTGATCATGCACTGATCACCTGGCTATCATCCATTGATCACATGTCTGTGCATGCCCTGATCACGTGGATGGTCAGGTACTGCTCACATGCCTTATCATGCACTGATCACATGCCTGATCATGCACTGATCACGTGGCTGTCATGCACTGATCACGTGACTGATCATGCACTGATCTCATAGCTATCATGCACTGATCACGTGACTGTGCATGCACTGTCACGTGACTGATTGTGAACTGATCACGTGGATATCATGCACTGATAACGTGGCTGGTCATAAACTGATCACGTAACTGATGATGCACTGATGACATGGCTATCATCCACTGATCACATGTCTGCGCATGCACTGATCACGTGGATGTCAGGTACTGATCACGTGGCTTATCATGCACTGATCACGTGCCTATCATGCCCTGATCACAAGACTGATCATGCACTGAGCACTTCGCTATCATACAATTATCATGTAACTTGCCATGCAATGATTACGTTGTTGATCATAAACTGACCACATACAGATCTTGCACTGATCACGTGACTGTGCATGCACTGATAACGTGACTGATCGTGAAGTGATCATGTGGCTATCATGCACTGATGACGTGGCTGATCATACACTCATCACGAAAATTATCATGCGCTGATCACTTGGCTATCATGCACTGATCACTTGGCTGAACATGCACTGACCACGTGACTGATCATGCACTGATCACGTGGCTGATCATGCACTAATCACGTGGCTGATCGTACACTGATCACGTGATGGATCATGCACTGATCACGTCGCTGTCATGCATTGATCACGTGACTGCACATGCATTGATCACGTGGCTGATCATACACTGATCACGGGACTGATCATGCGCTGATCACGTGGCTATCATTCACTGATCACGTCACTGCGGATGCACAGGTCACGGGACTGATCATGCCCTGATCACCTGGCTATCATGCACTGATCCGGTGGCTATCATGCCCTGATCATGTGGCTGATCATACACTGATCACGTGACTGATCATGCACTGATCAGTGACTGATCATGCACGGATCACGTGGCTATCATGCACTGATGAAGTGCCTCAGGAGGCAACAATCAAAGGAGCTGAGCCGGCAGCAATCACACAAGCAGCAGGCAGTTGTCAATCAGCTGAGCAGACAGGAATCATGCAGCTCAGTAGGCGCTGATCACGTGACTCAGCATGCACCGTTCACTGGCTGATCATACACTGATCACGTGCCTGATCATGCACTGATCATTTGACTGATCATGCACTGATAAAGTTCCTGATCATGCACTGACCAGGTGACTAATCATACACTGATCACGTGGCTATCATGCACTGATCACGTGACTGCGCATGCACTGATGATGTGGATGATCATACACTGATCACCTGAGTGATGATGCACTGATCACTGGATATCATGCACTGGTCAGGTGGCTATCATGCCCTGATCACGTGGCTGATCTTACACTGATCAAGTGACTGATCATGCACTGATCACCTGCCTCTCATGCACTGATCATGTGGCTTTCATGCACTGACCACGTGCTGAACATACACTGGTCTCGTGACGGCACATGCACTGATCATGTGGCTGATCATACACTGACCACGTGACTGAGCACCGAACGTGGCTATATGCACTGATACGTGGCTGATCATGCAATGATCAGTGGCTGATCATGCACTGATCACGTGGCTGATAATACACTGATAACTTGACTGATCATGCACTGATTAGGTGGCTAACATGCACGATCACATGGCTATCGTGTACTGATTACGTGGCTGATCATACACTGCTCACATACTAATCATGCACTGATCACATGGCTATCATACACTGATGATGTGCATCAGGAGCAAATTCAAAGAGCTAAACAGGCACGAATCACGCAATCAGCAGGCAATAATCCTGGACTTCAGCTGTGATGAAGCATGGCTCAGTGGCAATAATCAAGCAGCTGAGCAGGCAGGAATCACACGGCTCAGCTGACAATTGTCAAGCGGATGAGCAGGCAGGAATACTCAGCTGAGCTAGCAATAATCAAGAGATGAGCAACAGGTATCACGCAGCTCAGCTGGCAATTGCAAGGCAGATGAACAGGCATGAATCACAAAGCTCAGCTGGCAATATAGCAGATGAGAAGCCAGGAATCACGGCAGCTCAGCTGGCAATTATCAAGCTGATGAGCAGGCAGGAGTCACGCAGCTCAGCTGGCAATTATAAGCAAATGACAGGCAGGAATCCCGAAGCTCAGCTGGCAATTGTCAAGCACATGAGCAGACAGGAAACACGCAGCTCAGCAGCTCCTGATTACGTGACTGAGCATGCACTGTTCACGTGGCTATCATGCACTGATTACGTGACTGATCATGCACTGATCACGTGGCTATCATCCATTGATACATGTCTGTGCATGCCCTGATCACGTGGATGGTCAGGTACTGCTCACATGCCTTATCATGCACTGATCACATGCCTGATCATGCACTGATCAGTGGCTGTCATGCACTGATCACGTGACTGATCATGCACTGATCTCATAGCTATCATGCACTGATCACGTGACTGTGCATGCACTGTCACGTGACTGATTGTGAACTGATCACGTGGATATCATGCACTGATAACGTGGCTGTCATAAACTGATCACGTAACTGATGATGCACTGATGACATGGCTATCATCCACTGATCACATGTCTGCGCATGCACTGATCACGTGGATGGTCAGGTACTGATCACGTGGCTTATCATGCACTGATCACGTCCTATCATGCCCTGATCACAAGACTGATCATGCACTGAGCACTTCGCTATCATACAATTATCATGTAACTTGCCATGCAATGATCACGTGGTTGATCATAACTGACCACATGACAGATCTTGCACTGATCACGTGACTGTGCATGCACTGATAACGTGACTGATCGTGAAGTGATCATGTGGCTATCATGCACTGATGACGTGGCTGATCATACACTCATCACGAAAATTATCATGCGCTGATCATTGGCTATCATGCACTGATCACTTGGCTGAACATGCACTGACCACGTGACTGATCATGCACTGATCACGTGGCTGATCATGCACTAATCACGTGCTGATCGTACACTGATCACGTGATGGATCATGCACTGATCACGTCGCTGTCATGCATTGATCACGTGACTGCACATGCATTGATCACGTGGCTGATCATACACTGATCACGGGACTGATCATGCGCTGATCACGTGGCTATCATTCACTGATCACGTCACTGCGGATGCACAGGTCACGGGACTGATCATGCCCTGATCACCTGGCTATCATGCACTGATCCGGTGGCTATCATGCCCTGATCATGTGGCTGATCATACACTGATCACGTGACTGATCATGCACTGATCAGGTGACTGATCATGCACGGATCACGTGGCTATCATGCACTGATGATATGCCTCAGGAGGCAACAATCAAGGAGCTGAGCCGGCAGCAATCACACAAGCAGCAGGCAGTTGTCAATCAGCTGAGCAGACAGGAATCATGCAGCTCAGTAGGCGCTGATCACGTGACTCAGCATGCACCGTTCACCTGGCTGATCATACACTGATCACGTGCCTGATCATGCACTGATCATTTGACTGATCATGCACTGATAAGTTCCTGATCATGCACTGACCAGGTGACTAATCATACACTGATCACGAGGCTATCATGCACTGATCACGTGACTGCGCATGCACTGATGATGTGGATGATCATACACTGATCACCTGAGTGATGATGCACTGATCACGTGGATATCATGCACTGGTCAGGTGGCTATCATGCCCTGATCACGTGGCTGATCTTACACTGATCAAGTGACTGATCATGCACTGATCACCTGCCTCTCATGCACTGATCATGTGGCTTTCATGCACTGACCACGTGGCTGAACATACACTGGTCTCGTGAACGGCACATGCACTGATCATGTGGCTGATCATACACTGACCACGTGACTGATCATGCACCCGATCACGTGCTATCATGCACTGATCACGTGGCTGATCATGCACTGATTCACGTGGCTGATAATACACTGATAACTTGACTGATCATGCACTGATTAGGTGGCTAACAATGCACTGATCACATGGCTATCGTGTACTGATTACGTGGCTGATCCATACACTGCTCACATGACTAATCATGCACTGATCACATGCTATCATACACTGATGATGTGCATCAGGAGGCAATATTCCAAAGAGCTAAACAGGCACGAATCACGCATCAGCAGGCAATAAGTCCTGGACTTCAGCTGTGATGAAGCATGCTGCTCCAGCTGGCAATAATTAAGCAGCTGAGCATGCAGGAATCACACGGCTCAGCTGACAATTGTCAAGCGGATGAGCAGGCAGGAATCACTCAGCTGAGCTAGCAATAATCAAGCAGATGAGCACACAGGTATCACGCAGCTCAGCTGGCAATTGTCAGCAGATGAACAGGCATGAATCACAAAGCTCAGCTGGCATTATCAAGCAGATGAGAAAGCAGGAATCACGCAGCTCAGCTGGCAAATTACAAGCTGAATGAGAAGGCAGGAGTCACGGCAGCTCAGCTGGCAATTTATCAAGCAAATGAGCAGGAGGAATCCCGAAGCTCAGCTGGCAATTGTCAAGCACATGAGCAGACAGGAAACACGCAGCTCAGCAGCTCCTGATTACGTGACTGAGCATGCACTGTTCACGTGGCTATCATGCACGGATTACGTGACTGGATCATGCACTGATCACCTGGCTATCATCCATTGATCACATGTCTGTGCATGCCCTGATCACGTGGATGGTCAGGTACTGCTCTCATGCCTTATCATGCACTGATCACATGCCTGATCATGCACTGATCAGTGGCTGTCATGCACAGATCACGTGACTGATCATGCACTGATCTCATACCTATCATGCACGGATCAGTGACTGGTGTATGCACTGTCACGTGACTGATTGTGAACAGATCACCTGGATATCATGCACTGATGACGTGGCTGATCATAAACTGATCAGTGTAACTGATGATGCACTGATGACGTGGCTATCATCCACTGATTCACATGTCTGCGCATGCACTGATCACGTGGCTGATCTAGCACTAATCACGTGGCTGATCATACACTGATCACGTGACTGATAATGCACTGATCACGTGACTGGATCATGCACTGATCACCTGGCTATTATCACTGATCAGGTAACTTGATCAAGCACTGATCACTTCGATATCATCGACTTATCACATGACTGTGCATGCACTGATCTCGTGGCTATAATGCCACTGATTTCGTGACTGATCATGCACTGATCACGTGGCTATCATCCGCTGATCACATGTCTGCGCATGCCCTGATCACGTGGATGGTCAGGTACTGATCACGTGGCTTATCATGCACTGATCACGTGACTGATCATGCACTGATTAGGTGGCTCTCATGCACTGAATCACGATGCTATGATGCACTGATCACGTGGCTGGATCATGAACTGATCCCATGTCTATCATGCAGTGATCACGTGGCTATCCTTCACTGATCACGTGATTGATCATGCACTGATGCCGTGACTATCATTCCCTGAATACCTCACTGGGCATGCCACTGAAAATGTGGATGATCATACAGTGATCATGTGACAGATCATGCACAGATCACGTGACTGATCATGCACTGTTCAGGTGGCTAACATGCACTGATCAGGTGGCCTAACATGCACTGATCACATGGCTATCATGCACTGATTACGTGGTTGATCATGCACTGATCACGTGCTATCAAGTACAGATCACGTGGCTGATCAAGAACTGATCAGGTGACTGTGCATGCAGTGATATCGTGTCTGAATGGCCCTGATCACATGACTGCCCATGCACTGACCACGGGGATGATCAATACACGGATCACCTGACTGATCATGAACACATCACGGGACTGATCATGCACTGATGACGTGGATATCATACACTGATCACATGGCAGATCATGCACTGGATAAAGTGACTGATCATGCACTGATCACGTGGCTATCATGCACAGATCACGTGGCTGATATGCACTGATCACGTGGCTGATAATACACTGATAACTTGACTGATCATGCACTGATTAGGTGGCTAACATGCACTGATCACATGGCTATCGTGTACTGATCACGTGGCTGATCGTACACTTATCACGTGACTGACCATGCACTGATCACTTGTCTATCATTCCCTGAACACGTCACTTCGCATGCACTGAAAATGTGGATGATCATACAGTGATCATCGTGACAGATCATGCACAGATAACGTGACTGATCATGCACTGATCACTTCGCTATCATGCACTTATCACGTAACTGGGCATGCAATGTTCATGTGGTTGATCATACATTGATCACGTGTCAGATCTTGCACTGATCATGTGACTGTGCATGCACTGTTCACGGGTCTGATCGTGAACTGCTCACGTGGCTATCATGCTCTGATCACGTGGCTGATCATACACTGATCACGTAACTTATCATGCCCTTATCACGTGTCTATCATGCACTGATCACATGGATGGTGTGGTTCTGATCACGTAGCTGATCATGCCCTGATCACGTGGCTGATTATGCACTAATCACGTGGCTGATCATACACTGATCACGTGACTGATCATGCACTGATCATGTGACTGATCATGCACTGATCACGTGGCTATCATGCACTGATCACGAGACTGTTCATGCACTGAGCACTTCGCTATCATACACTTATCATGTAACTTGCCATGCAATGATTACGTGGTTGATCATAAACTGACCACATGACAGATCTTGCACTGATCACGTGACTGTGCATGCACTGATAACGTGACTGATCGTGAGGTGATCATGTGACTATCATGCAGTGATCACGTGGCTTATCATGCACTGATCACGGGGCTGATCATGCACTGATCACGTGACTGATCATGCACTGATTAGGTGGCTCTCATGCACTGATCACGAGACTGTTCATGCACTGAGCACTTCGCCTCTCATACACTTATCATGTAACTTGCCATGCAATGATCACGTGGTTGATCATAAACTGACCACATGACAGATCTTGGCACTGATCACGTGACTGTGCATGCACTGATAACGTGACTGATTCGTGAGGTGATCATGTGACTATCATGCAGTGATCACGTGGCTGATCATACACTCTCACGAAAATTATCAATTGCGATGATCACTTGGCTATCAATGCACTGAACACTTGGATGAACCATGCACTGATCACGTGACTGATCTTGCACTGATCACGTGGCTAATCATGCACTGATCACGTGACTGATCATGCACTGATCACGTGACTGCACATGCATTGATCACGTGGCTGATCATACACTGTTCACGGACTGATCATGCGCTGATCACGTGGCTGTCATTCACTGATCAGGTCACTGCCAATGCACAGTTCACGGACTGATCATGCACTGATCACCTGGCTTATCATGCACTGATCCGGTGGCTATCATGCCCTGATCATGTGGCTGATCATACACTGACACGTGACTGATAATGCACTGATCAGCTGACTGATCACGCACTGATCACGTGGCTATCATCACTGATGATGTGCCTCAGGAGGCAACAATGAAAGAGCTGAGCCGCAGCAATCACACAAGCAGCAGGCACTTGTCATCAGCTGAGCAGACAGGAATCATGCAGCTCAGTAGCGCTGATCACGTGACTCAGCATGCACCGTTCACGTGGCTGATCATACACTGATCACGTGCCTGATCATGCACTGATCATTTGGCTGATCATGCCACTGATCATTTGACTGATCATGCACTGATAAAGTTCCTGATCATGCACTGACCAGGTGACTAATCAATACACTGATCACGTGGCTATCATGCACTGATCACGTGACTGCACATGCACTGATGATGTGGATGATCATACACTGATCACCTGAGTGATGATGCACTGATCACCTGGATATCAATGCACTGGTCAGGTGCTATCATGCCCTGACACGTGGCTGATCTTACACTGATCAAGTGACTGATCATGCACTGATCACCTGCCTCTCATGCACTGATCATGTGGCTTTCATGCACTGACCACGTGGCTGAACATACAGTGGTCTCGTGACGGCACATGCACTGATCATGTGGCTGATCATACACTGACCACGTGACTGATCATGTACCGATCACGTGGCTATCATGCACTGATCACGTGGCTGATCATGCAATGATCACGTGGCTGATCATGCACTGATCACGTGGCTGATAATACACTGATAACTTGACTGATCATGCACTGATTAGGTGGCTAACATGCACTGATCAAATGGCTATCGTGTACTGATTACGTGGCTGATCATACACTGCTCACATGACTAATCATGCACTGATCAACATGGCTATCATACACTGATGATGTGCATCAGGAGGCAATATTCAAAGAGCTAAACAGGCACGAATCAAGCAATCAGCAGGCAATAATATGGACTTCAGCTGTGATGAAGCATGCTGCTCAGCTGGCAATAATAAGCAGCTTGAGCAGGCAGGAATCACACGGCTCAGCTGACAATTGTCAAGCGGATGAGCAGGCAGGAATCACTCAGCTGAGCTTAGCAATAATCAAGCAGATGAAGCACACAGGTATCACGCAGCTCAGCTGGCAATTGTCAAGCCAGATGAACAGGCATGTATCACGCAGCTCAGCTGGCAATTGTCAAGCAGATGAACAGGCATGAATCACAAAGCTCAGCTGGCAATTATCAAGCAGATGAGAAGCCAGGAATCACGCAGCTCAGCTGGCAATTATCAAGCTGATGAGCAGGCAGGAGTCACGCAGCTCAGCTGGCAATTATCAAGCAAATGAGCAGGCAGGAATCCCGAAGCTCAGCTGGCAATTGTCAAGCACATGAGCAGACAGGAAACACGCAGCTCAGCAGCTCCTGATTACGTGACTGAGCATGCACTGTTCACGTGGCTATCATGCACGGATTACGTGACTGATCATGCACTGATCACCTGGCTATCATCCATTGATCACATGTCTGTGCATGCCCTGATCACGTGGATGGTCAGGTACTGCTCACATGCCTTATCATGCACTGATCACATGCCTGATCATGCACTGATCACGTGGCTGTCATGCACTGATCACGTGACTGATCATGCACTGATCTCATAGCTATCATGCACTGATCACGTGACTGTGCATGCACTGTCACGTGACTGATTGTGAACTGATCACGTGGATATCATGCACTGATGACGTGGCTGATCATAAACTGATCACGTAACTGATGATGCACTGATGACGTGGCTATCATCCGCTGATCACATGTCTGCGCATGGCACTGATCACGTGGCTGATCTAGGCACTAATCACGTGGCTGATCATAAACTGATCACGTGACTGATAATGCACTGATCACGTGACTGATCATGCACTGATCACCTGGCTATTATGCACTCATCAGGAACTGATCAGCACTGATCACTTCGCTATCATCCACTTATCACATGACTGTGCATGCACTGATCTCGTGGCTATAATGCACTGATTTCGTGCCTGATCATGCACTGATCACTTGGCTATCATGCTCTGATCACGTGGCTGATCATACAGCTGATCAACGTAACTTATCATGCCCTTATCACGTGTCTATCATGCAACTGATCACATGGATGGTGTGGTTCTGATCACGTAGCTGATCATGCCCTGATCACGTGGCTGATTATGCACTAATCACGTGGCTGATCATACACTGATCACGTGATTGATCATGCACTGATCAATGTGACTGATCATGCACTGATCACGTGGCTATCATGCACTGATCACGAGACTGTTCATGCACTGAGCACTTCGCTATCATACACTTATCATGTAACTTGCCATGCAATGATACGTGGTTGATCATAAACTGACCACATGACAGATCTTGCACTGATCACGTGACTGTGCCATGCACTGATAAACGTGACTGATCGTGAGGTGATCATGTGACATCATGCACTGATCACGTGGCTGATCAATACACTCCTCACGAAAATTATCATGCACTGATCAACCTGGCTATTATGCACTGATCAGGAACTGATCAAGCACTGATCACTTCGCTAATCATCCACTTATCACATGACTGTGCATGCACTGATCTCGTGGCTATAATGCACTGATTTCGTGCCTGATCATGCACTGATCACTTGGCTATCGTGCTCTGATCACGTGGCTGATCATGTACTGATCACATGGCTATCATGCCCTGAATCACGTGCTATCCATGCTATGATCACGTGGCTGATCGTACACTTATTCACGTGACTGACCATGCACTGATCAACGTGTCTATCATTCCCTGAACAACATCACTTGCGCATGCACGTGAAAATGTGGATATCATACAGTGGATCATGTGAAGATCATGCACAGGATAACGTGACTGATCATGCACTGATCACTTCGCTATCATGCACTTATCACGTAACTGGGCTTGCAATGATCATGTAGTTGACCATACATTGATCACGTGTCAGATCTTGCACTGATCATGTGACTGTGGCAGGCACTGTTCACGGGTTCTGATCGTGAACTGCTCACGTGGCTATCATGCCTGATCATGTGTCTGATCATACACTGATCACGTGACTGATCAATGCACTGATCAGCCTGACTGATCACGCACTGATCAACGTGGCTATCATGCACTGAATGAAGTGCCTCAGGAGGCAACAATCAAAGAGCTGAGCCGGCAGCAACACACAAGCAGCAGGCAGTTGTCAATCAGCTGAGCAGACAGAATCATGCAGCTCAGTAGGCGCTGATCACGTGACTCAGCATGCACCGTTCACGTGGCTGATATACACTGATCACGTGCCTGATCATGCACTGATCATTTGGCTGATCATGCACTGATCATTTGACTGATCATGCACTGATAAAGTTCCTGATCATGCACTGACCAGGTGACTAATCATACAACTGATCACGTGGCTATCATGCACTGATCACGTGACTGGCGCATGCCACTGATGATGTGGATGATCATACACTGATCACCTGAGTGATGATGCACTGATCACGTGGATATCATGCACTGGTCAGGTGGCTATCATGCCCTGATCACGTGGCTGATCTTACACTGATCAAGTGACTGATCATGCACTGATCACCTGCCTCTCAATGCACTGATCATGTGGCTTTCATGCACTGACCACGTGCTGAACATACAGTGGTTCCCCGTGACGGCACAATGCAACTGATCATGTGGCTGATCATACTACTGACCACGTGACTGATCATGCACCGATCACGTGGCTATCATGCACTGATCACGTGGCTGATCATGCAATGATCACGTGGCTGATCATGCACTGAATCAGTGGCTGATAATACACTGATAACTTGACTGATCATGCACTGATTAGGTGGCTAACATGCACTGATCACATGGCTATCGTGTACTGATTACGTGGCTGATCATACACTGCTCACATGACTAATCATGCACTGATCACATGGCTATCATACACTGAATGATGTGGCATCAGGAGGCAATATTCAAAAGAGCTAAACAGGCACGAATCACGCAATCAGCAGGCAATAATCATGGACTTCAGCTGTGATGAAGCAATGCTGCTCAGCTGGCAATAATTAAGCAGCTGAGCAGGCAGGAATCACACGGCTCAGCTGACATTGTCAAGCGGATGAGCAGGCAGGAATCACTCAGCTGAGCTAGCAATAATCAAGCAGATGAGCACACAGGTATCACGCAGCTCAGCTGGCAATTGTCAAGCAGATGAACAGGCATGTATCACGCAGCTCAGCTGGCAATTGTCAAGCAGATGAACAGGCATGAATCACAAAGCTCAGCTGGCAATTATCAAGCAGATGAGAAGCCAGGAATCACGCAGCTCAGCTGGCAATTATCAAGCTGATGAGCAGGCAGGAGTCACGCAGCTCAGCTGGCAATTATCAAGCAAATGAGCAGGCAGGAATCCCGAAGCTCAGCTGGCAATTGTCCAAGCACATGAGCAGACAGGAAACACGCAGCTCAGCAGCTCCTGATTACGTGACTGGAGCATGCACTGTTCACGTGGCTATCATGCACGGATTACGTGACTGATCATGCACTGATCACCTGGCTATCATCCATTGATCACATGTCCTGTGCATGCCCTGATCACGTGGATGGTCAGGTACTGGCTCACATGCCTTATCATGCACTGATCACATGCCTGATCATGCACTGATCACGTGGCTGTCATGGCACTGATCACGTGACTGATCATGCACTGATCTCATAGCTATCATGCCACTGATCACGTGACTGTGGCATGCACTGTCACGTGACTGATTGTGAACTGATCACGTGGATATCATGCACTGATGACGTGGCTGATCATAAACTGATCACGTAACTGATGATGCACTGATGACGTGGCTATCATCCGCTGATCACAGTGTCTGCGCATGGCACTGATCACGTGGCTGATCTAGCACTAATCACGTGGCTGATCATAAACTGATCACGTGACTGATAATGCACTGATCACGTGACTGATCATGCACTGATCACCTGGCTATTATGCACTCATCAGGAACTGATCAAGCACTGATCACTTCGCTATCATCCACTTATCACATGACTGTGCATGCACTGATCTCGTGGCTATAATGCAACTGATTTCGTGCCTGATCATGCACTGATCACTTGGCTATCATGCTCTGATCACGTGGCTGATCATACACTGAATCACGTAACTTATCATGCCCTTATCACGTGTCTATCATGCACTGATCACATGGATGGTGTGGTTCTGATCACGTAGCTGATCATGCCCTGATCACGTGGCTGATTATGCACTAATCACGTGGCTGATCATACACTGATTCACGTGATTGATCATGCACTGATCATGTGACTGATCATGCACTGATCACGTGGCTATCATGCACTGATCACGAGACTGTTCATGCACTGAGCACTTCGCTATCAATACACTTATCATGTAACTTGCCATGCAATGATCACGTGGTTGATCATAACTGACCACATGACAGATCTTGCACTGATCACGGTGTGACTGTGCATGCACTGATAACGTGACTGATCGTGAGGTGATCATGTGACTATCATGCACTGATCACGTGGCTGATCATACACTCCTCACGAAAATTATCATGCACTGATCACCTGGCTATTATGCACTGATCAGGAACTGATCAAGCACTGATCACTTCGCTAATCATCCACTTATCACATGACTGGTGCATGCACTGATCTCGTGGCTATAATGCACTGATTTCGTGCCTGATCATGCACTGATCACTTGGCTATCGTGCTCTGATCACGTGGCTGATCATGTACTGATCACATGGCTATCATGCCCTGATCACGTGGCTATCATGCTATGATCACGTGGCTGATCGTACACTTATCACGTGACTGACCCATGCACTGATCACGTGTCTATATTCCCTGAACACATCACTGCGCATGCACTGAAAATGTGGATGATCATACAGTGATCATGTGACAGATCATGCACAGATAACGTGACTGATCATGCACTGATCACTTTCGCTATCATTGCACTTATCACGTAACTGGGCTTGCAATGATCATGTAGTTGACCATACATTGATCACGTGTCAGATCTTGCACTGGATCATGTGACTGTGCAGGCACTGTTCACGGGTCTGATCGTGAACTGCTCACGTGGCTATCATGCCCTTGATCATGTGTCTGATCATACACTGATCACGTGACTGATCATGCACTGATCAGCTGACTGATCACGCACTGATCACGTGGCTATCATGCACTGATGAAGTGCCTCAGGGAGGCAACAATCAAAGAGCTGAGCCGGCAGCAATCACACAAGCAGCAGGCAGTTGTCAATCAGCTGAGCAGACAGGAATCATGCAGCTCAGTAGGCACTGATCACGTGACTCAGCATGCACCGTTCACGTGGCTGATCAATACACTGATCACGTGCCTGATCATGCACTGATCATTTGGCTGATCATGCACTGATCATTTGACTGATCATGCACTGATAAAGTTCCTGATCATGCACTGACCAGGTGACTAATCATACACTGATCACGTGGCTATCATGCACTGATCACGTGACTGCGCATGCACTGATGATGTGGATGATCATACACTGATCACCTGAGTGGATGATGCACTGATCACGTGGATATCATGCACTGGTCAGGTGGCTATCATGCCCTGATCACGTGGCTGATCTTACACTGATCAAGTGACTGATCATGCACTGATCACCTGCCTCTCATGCACTGATCATGTGGCTTTTCATGCACTGACCACGTGCTGAACATACAACTGGTCTCGTGACGGCACATGCACTGATCATGTGGCTGATCATACACTGATCACGTGACTGATCATGCACCGATCACGTGGCTATCATGCACTGATCACGTGGCTGATCATGCAATGAATCACGTGGCTGATCATGCACTGATCACGTGGCTGATAATACACTGATAACTTGACTGATCATGCACTGATTAGGTGGCTAACATGCACTGATCACATGGCTTTGTACTGATTACGTGGCTGATCATACACTGCTCACATGACTAATCATGCATGATCACATGGCTATCATACACTGATGATGTGCATCAGGAGGCAATATTCAAAGAGCTAAAACAGGCACGGAATCAGGCAATCAGCAGGCAATAATCATGGACTTCAGCTGTGATGAAGCTGCTGCTCAGCTGGCAATAATTAAGCAGCTGAGCAGGCAGGAATCACCGGCTCAGCTGACAATTGTCAAGCGGATGAGCAGGCAGGAATCACTCAGCTGAGCTAGCAATAATCAAGCAGATGAGCACACAGGTATCACGCAGCTCAGCTGGCAATTGTCAAGCAGATGAACAGGCATGTATCACGCAGCTCAGCTGGCAATTGTCAAGCAGATGAACAGGCATGAATCACAAAGCTCAGCTGGCAATTATCAAGCAGATGAGAAGCCAGGAATCACGCAGCTCAGCTGGCAATTATCAAGCTGATGAGCAGGCAGGAGTCACGCAGCTCAGCTGGCATCAAGCAAATGAGCAGGCAGGAATCCCGAAGCTCAGCTGGCAATTGTCAAGCACATGAGCAGACAGGAAACACGCAGCTCAGCAGCTCCTGATTACGTGACTGAGCATGCACTGTTCACGTGGCTATCATGCACGGATTACGTGACTGATCATGCCTGATCACCTGGCTATCATCCATTGATCACATGTCTGTGCATGCCCTGATCACGTGGATGGTCAGGTACTGCTCACATGCCTTATCATGCACTGATCACATGCCTGATCATGCACTGATCACGTGGCTGTCATGCACTGATCACGTGACTGATCATGCACTGATCTCATAGCTATCATGCACTGATCACGTGACTGTGCATGCACTGTCACGTGACTGATTGTGAACTGATCACGTGGATATCATGCACTGATGACGTGGCTGATCATAAACTGATCACGTAACTGATGATGCACTGATGACGTGGCTATCATCCGCTGATCACATGTCTGCGCATGCACTGATCACGTGGCTGATCTAGCACTAATCACGTGGCTGATCAAACTGATCACGTGACTGATAATGCACTGATCACGTGACTGATCATCATGCACTGATCACCTGGCTATTATGCACTCATCAGGAACTGATCAAAGCACTGATCACTTCGCTATCATCCACTTATCACATGACTGTGCATGCACTGATCTCGTGGCTATAATGCACTGATTTCGTGCCTGATCATGCACTGATCACTTGGCTATCATGCTCTGATCACGTGGCTGATCATACACTGATCACGTAACTTATCATGCCCTTATCACGTGTCTATCATGCACTGATCACATGGATGGTGTGGTTTCTGATCACGTAGCTGATCATGCCCTGATCACGTGGCTGATTATTGCACTAATCACGTGGCTGATCATACACTGATCACGTGATTGATCATGCACTTGATCATGTGACTGATCATGCACTGATCACGTGGCTATCATTGCACTGATCACGGGGAACTGTTCATGCACTGAGCACTTCGCTATCATACACTTATCATGTAACTTGCCATGCCAATGATCACGTGGTTGATCATAAACTGACCACATGACAGATCTTGCACTGATCACGTGACTGTGCATGCACTGATAACGTGACTGATCGTGGGTGATCATGTGACTATCATGCACTGATCACGTGGCTGATCATACACTCCTCACGAAAATTATTTCATGCACTGATCACCTGGCTATTATGCACTGATCAGGAACTGATCAAGCACTGATCACTTCG
Source organism: Bos taurus (assembly GCF_002263795.3). Lineage (NCBI taxonomy): Eukaryota > Metazoa > Chordata > Mammalia > Artiodactyla > Bovidae > Bos > Bos taurus. The sequence goes on from NW_020190688.1 coordinate 20,445, forward strand.
CTATCATCCACTTATCACATGACTGTGCATGCACTGATCTCGTGGCTATAATGCACTGATTTCGTGCCTGATCATGCACTGATCACTTGGCTATCGTGCTCTGATCACGTGGCTGATCATGTACTGATCACATGGCTATCATGCCCTGATCACGTGGCTATCATGCTATGATCACGTGGCTGATCGTACACTTATCACGTGACTGACCATGCACTGATCACGTGTCTATCATTCCCTGAACACATCACTGCGCATGCACTGAAAATGTGGATGATCATACAGTGATCATGTGACAGATCATGCACAGATAACGTGACTGATCATGCACTGATCACTTCGCTATCATGCACTTATCACGTAACTGGGCTTGCAATGATCATGTAGTTGACCATACATTGATCACGTGTCAGATCTTGCACTGATCATGTGACTGTGCAGGCACTGTTCACGGGTCTGATCGTGAACTGCTCACGTGGCTATCATGCCCTGATCATGTGTCTGATCATACACTGATCACGTGACTGATCATTCTGCACTGATCAGCTGACTGATCACGCACTGATCACGTGGCTATCATGCGACTGATGAAGTGCCTCAGGAGGCAACAATCAAAGAGCTGAGCCGGCAGCAATCACACAAGCAGCAGGCAGTTGTCAATCAGCTGAGCAGACAGGAATCATGCAGCTCAGTAGGCACTGATCACGTGACTCAGCATGCACCGTTCACGTGGCTGATCATACACTGATCACGTGCCTGATCATGCACTGATCATTTGGCTGATCATGCACTGATCATTTGACTGATCATGCACTGATAAAGTTCCTGATCATGCACTGACCAGGTGACTAATCATACACTGATCACGTGGCTATCATGCACTGATCACGTGACTGCGCATGCACTGATGATGTGGATGATCATACACTGATCACCTGAGTGATGATGCACTGATCACGTGGATATCATGCACTGGTCAGGTGGCTATCATGCCCTGATCACGTGGCTGATCTTACACTGATCAAGTGACTGATCATGCACTGATCACCTGCCTCTCATGCACTGATCATGTGGCTTTCATGCACTGACCACGTGCTGAACATACACTGGTCTCGTGACGGCACATGCACTGATCATGTGGCTGATCATACACTGACCACGTGACTGATCATGCACCGATCACGTGGCTATCATGCACTGATCACGTGGCTGATCATGCAATGATCACGTGGCTGATCATGCACTGATCACGGCTGATAATACACTGATAACTTGACTGATCATGCACTGATTAGGTGGCTAACATGCACTGATCACATGGCTATCGTGTACTGATTACGTGGCTGATCATACACTGCTCACATGACTAATCATGCACTGATCACATGGCTATCATACACTGATGATGTGCATCAGGAGGCAATATTCAAAGAGCTAAACAGGCACGAATCACGCAATCAGCAGGCAATAATCATGGACTTCAGCTGTGATGAAGCATGCTGCTCAGCTGGCAATAATTAAGCAGCTGAGCAGGCAGGAATCACACGGCTCAGCTGACAATTGTCAAGCGGATGAGCAGGCAGGAATCACTCAGCTGAGCTAGCAATAATCAAGCAGATGAGCACACGGTATCACGCAGCTCAGCTGGCAATTGTCAAGCAGATGAACAGGCATGTATCACGCAGCTCAGCTGGCAATTGTCAAGCAGATGAACAGGCATGAATCACAAAGCTCAGCTGGCAATTATCAAGCAGATGAGAAGCCAGGAATCACGCAGCTCAGCTGGCAATTATCAAGCTGATGAGCAGGCAGGAGTCACGCAGCTCAGCTGGCAATTATCAAGCAAATGAGCAGGCAGGAATCCCGAAGCTCAGCTGGCAATTGTCAAGCACATGAGCAGACAGGAAACACGCCGCTCAGCAGCTCCTGATTACGTGACTGAGCATGCACTGTTCACGTGGCTATCATGCACGGATTACGTGACTGATCATGCACTGATCACCTGGCTATCATCCATTGATCACATGTCTGTGCATGCCCTGATCACGTGGATGGTCAGGTACTGCTCACATGCCTTATCATGCACTGATCACATGCCTGATCATGCACTGATCACGTGGCTGTCATGCACTGATCACGTGACTGATCATGCACTGATCTCATAGCTATCATGCACTGATCACGTGACTGTGCATGCACTGTCACGTGACTGATTGTGAACTGATCACGTGGATATCATGCACTGATGACGTGGCTGATCATAAACTGATCACGTAACTGATGATGCACTGATGACGTGGCTATCATCCGCTGATCACATGTCTGCGCATGCACTGATCACGTGGCTGATCTAGCACTAATCACGTGGCTGATCATATACTGATCACGTGACTGATAATGCACTGATCACGTGACTGATCATGCACTGATCACCTGGCTATTATGCACTCATCAGGAACTGATCAAGCACTGATCACTTCGCTATCATCCACTTATCACATGACTGTGCATGCACTGATCTCGTGGCTATAATGCACTGATTTCGTGCCTGATCATGCACTGATCACTTGGCTATCATGCTCTGATCACGTGGCTGATCATACACTGATCACGTAACTTATCATGCCCTTATCACGTGTCTATCATGCACTGATCACATGGATGGTGTGGTTCTGATCACGTAGCTGATCATGCCCTGATCACGTGGCTGATTATGCACTAATCACGTGGCTGATCATACACTGATCACGTGATTGATCATGCACTGATCATGTGACTGATCATGCACTGATCACGTGGCTATCATGCACTGATCACGAGACTGTTCATGCACTGAGCACTTCGCTATCATACACTTATCATGTAACTTGCCATGCAATGATTACGTGGTTGATCATAAACTGACCACATGACAGATCTTGCACTGATCACGTGACTGTGCATGCACTGATAACGTGACTGATCGTGAGGTGATCATGTGACTATCATGCACTGATCACGTGGCTGATCATACACTCCTCACGAAATTATCATGCACTGATCACCTGGCTATTATGCACTGATCAGGAACTGATCAAGCACTGATCACTTCGCTATCATCCACTTATCACATGACTGTGCATGCACTGATCTCGTGGCTATAATGCACTGATTTCGTGCCTGATCATGCACTGATCACTTGGCTATCGTGCTCTGATCACGTGGCTGATCATGTACTGATCACATGGCTATCATGCCCTGATCACGTGGCTATCATGCTATGATCACGTGGCTGATCGTACACTTATCACGTGACTGACCATGCACTGATCACGTGTCTATCATTCCCTGAACACATCACTGCGCATGCACTGAAAATGTGGATGATCATACAGTGATCATGTGACAGATCATGCACAGATAACGTGACTGATCATGCACTGATCACTTCGCTATCATGCACTTATCACGTAACTGGGCTTGCAATGATCATGTAGTTGACAATACATTGATCACGTGTCAGATCTTGCACTGATCATGTGACTGTGCAGGCACTGTTCACGGGTCTGATCGTGAACTGCTCACGTGGCTATCATGCCCTGATCATGTGTCTGATCATACACTGATCACGTGACTGATCATGCACTGATCAGCTGACTGATCACGCACTGATCACGTGGCTATCATGCACTGATGAATGCCTCAGGAGGCAACAATCAAGAGCTGAGCCGGCAGCAATCACACAAGCAGCAGGCAGTTGTCAATCAGCTGAGCAGACAGGAATCATGCAGCTCAGTAGGCGCTGATCACGTGACTCAGCATGCACCGTTCACTGGCTGATCATACACTGATCACGTGCCTGATCATGCACTGATCATTTGGCTGATCATGCACTGATCATTTGACTGATCATGCACTGATAAAGTTCCTGATCATGCACTGACCAGGTGACTAATCATACACTGATCACGTGGCTATCATGCACTGATCACGTGACTGCGCATGCACTGATGATGTGGATGATCATACACTGATCACCTGAGTGATGATGCACTGATCACGTGGATATCATGCACTGGTCAGGTGGCTATCATGCCCTGATCACGTGGCTGATCTTACACTGATCAAGTGACTGATCATGCACTGATCACCTGCCTCTCATGCACTGATCATGTGGCTTTCATGCACTGACCACGTGCTGAACATACACTGGTCTCGTGACGGCACATGCACTGATCATGTGGCTGATCATACACTGACCACGTGACTGATCATGCACCGATCACGTGGCTATCATGCACTGATCACGTGGCTGATAATACACTGATAACTTGACTGATCATGCACTGATTAGGTGGCTAACATGCACTGATCACATGGCTATCGTGTACTGATTACGTGGCTGATCATACACTGCTCACATGACTAATCATGCACTGATCACATGGCTATCATACACTGATGATGTGCATCAGGAGGCAATATTCAAAGAGCTAAACAGGCACGAATCACGCAATCAGCAGGCAATAATCCTGGACTTCAGCTGTGATGAAGCATGCTGCTCAGCTGGCAATAATCAAGCAGCTGAGCAGGCAGGAATCACACGGCTCAGCTGACAATTGTCAAGCGGATGAGCAGGCAGGAATCACTCAGCTGAGCTAGCAATAATCAAGCAGATGAGCACACAGGTATCACGCAGCTCAGCTGGCAATTGTCAAGCAGATGAACAGGCATGAATCACAAAGCTCAGCTGGCAATTATCAAGCAGATGAGAAGCCAGGAATCACGCAGCTCAGCTGGCAATTATCAAGCTGATGAGCAGGCAGGAGTCACGCAGCTCAGCTGGCAATTATCAAGCAAATGAGCAGGCAGGAATCCCGAAGCTCAGCTGGCAATTGTCAAGCACATGAGCAGACAGGAAACACGCAGCTCAGCAGCTCCTGATTACGTGACTGAGCATGCACTGTTCACGTGGCTATCATGCACGGATTACGTGACTGATCATGCACTGATCACCTGGCTATCATCCATTGATCACATGTCTGTGCATGCCCTGATCACGTGGATGGTCAGGTACTGCTCACATGCCTTATCATGCACTGATCACATGCCTGATCATGCACTGATCACGTGGCTGTCATGCACTGATCACGTGACTGATCATGCACTGATCTCATAGCTATCATGCACTGATCACGTGACTGTGCATGCACTGTCACGTGACTGATTGTGAACTGATCACGTGGATATCATGCACTGATAACGTGTCTGGTCATAAACTGATCACGTAACTGATGATGCACTGATGACATGGCTATCATCCGCTGATCACATGTCTGCGCATGCACTGATCACGTGGCTGATCTAGCACTAATCACGTGGCTGATCATATACTGATCACGTGACTGATAATGCACTGATCACGTGACTGATCATGCACTGATCACCTGGCTATTATGCACTGATCAGGAACTGATCAAGCACTGATCACTTCGCTATCATCCACTTATCACATGACTGTGCATGCACTGATCTCGTGGCTATAATGCACTGATTTCGTGCCTGATCATGCACTGATCACTTGGCTATCATGCTCTGATCACGTGGCTGATCATACACTGATCACGTAACTTATCATGCCCTTATCACGTGTCTATCATGCACTGATCACATGGATGGTGTGGTTCTGATCACGTAGCTGATCATGCCCTGATCACGTGGCTGATTATGCACTAATCACGTGGCTGATCATACACTGATCACGTGATTGATCATGCACTGATCATGTGACTGATCATGCACTGATCACGTGGCTATCATGCACTGATCACGAGACTGTTCATGCACTGAGCACTTCGCTATCATACACTTATCATGTAACTTGCCATGCAATGATTACGTGGTTGATCATAAACTGACCACATGACAGATCTTGCACTGATCACGTGACTGTGCATGCACTGATAACGTGACTGATCGTGAGGTGATCATGTGACTATCATGCACTGATCACGTGGCTGATCATACACTCCTCACGAAAATTATCATGCACTGATCACCTGGCTATTATGCACTGATCAGGAACTGATCAAGCACTGATCACTTCGCTATCATCCACTTATCACATGACTGTGCATGCACTGATCTCGTGGCTATAATGCACTGATTTCGTGCCTGATCATGCACTGATCACTTGGCTATCGTGCTCTGATCACGTGGCTGATCATGTACTGATCACATGGCTATCATGCCCTGATCACGTGGCTATCATGCTATGATCACGTGGCTGATCGTACACTTATCACGTGACTGACCATGCACTGATCACGTGTCTATCATTCCCTGAACACATCACTGCGCATGCACTGAAAATGTGGATGATCATACAGTGATCATGTGACAGATCATGCACAGATAACGTGACTGATCATGCACTGATCACTTCGCTATCATGCACTTATCACGTAACTGGGCTTGCAATGATCATGTAGTTGACAATACATTGATCACGTGTCAGATCTTGCACTGATCATGTGACTGTGCAGGCACTGTTCACGGGTCTGATCGTGAACTGCTCACGTGGCTATCATGCCCTGATCATGTGTCTGATCATACACTGATCACGTGACTGATCATGCACTGATCAGCTGACTGATCACGCACTGATCACGTGGCTATCATGCACTGATGAAGTGCCTCAGGAGGCAACAATCAAAGAGCTGAGCCGGCAGCAATCACACAAGCAGCAGGCAGTTGTCAATCAGCTGAGCAGACAGGAATCATGCAGCTCAGTAGGCGCTGATCACGTGACTCAGCATGCACCGTTCACGTGGCTGATCATACACTGATCACGTGCCTGATCATGCACTGATCATTTGGCTGATCATGCACTGATCATTTGACTGATCATGCACTGATAAAGTTCCTGATCATGCACTGACCAGGTGACTAATCATACACTGATCACGTGGCTATCATGCACTGATCACGTGACTGCGCATGCACTGATGATGTGGATGATCATACACTGATCACCTGAGTGATGATGCACTGATCACGTGGATATCATGCACTGGTCAGGTGGCTATCATGCCCTGATCACGTGGCTGATCTTACACTGATCAAGTGACTGATCATGCACTGATCACCTGCCTCTCATGCACTGATCATGTGGCTTTCATGCACTGACCACGTGCTGAACATACACTGGTCTCGTGACGGCACATGCACTGATCATGTGGCTGATCATACACTGACCACGTGACTGATCATGCACCGATCACGTGGCTATCATGCACTGATCACGTGGCTGATAATACACTGATAACTTGACTGATCATGCACTGATTAGGTGGCTAACATGCACTGATCACATGGCTATCGTGTACTGATTACGTGGCTGATCATACACTGCTCACATGACTAATCATGCACTGAT
>NW_020190689.1:0-58546 GCF_002263795.3 Bos taurus
AGTCACGTGACCAGTGCCTGATAGCGACGTGATCAGTGCATGATAGACACACGTGATCAGTGCATAATAGCCACGTGATCAGTGCATGATCAGTCACGTGATCGGTTATGATCAGCCACGTGATCTCTGCATGATAGCCACATGATCAGTGCATGATAGCCACGTGATCAGTGCCTGATAACCACCTGATCAGTGCATGATAATCACATGATCAGTGCATGACATCCTGGTGATCGGTGCATGGCAGTCACGTGACCAGTTTCCTGATTGCGACGTGATCAGTGCATGATCAGTCATGCGATCAGTGCATGATCAACTACGTGATCAGTGTATGATAGCAAGGTGATTAGTGCATGATCAGTCACGTGATCAGTGTATGACCAGCCACGTGATCAGTGCATGATAGCCATGTGATCAGTGCATGATCAGTCACGTGATCAGTGCATGATCAGCCACGTGATCAGTGAATGATAGCCACCTGACCAGTGCATGATCTGTCACGTGATCAGTGTATGATATCCACGTGATCAGTGCATGCACAGTCATGTGATCAGTGCATGATAGCTACGTGATCGTGCATGATCGCCTCGTGATCAGTGCATGATAGCCACATTATCAGTGCATGATCAGTTACGTAATCAGTGTATGATCAGCCACGTGATCAGTGCATAATAGCCACGTGATCAGTGCATGATCAGTCACGTGATCAGTGCATGGTCAGCACAGTGATCAGTGAATGATAGCTACGTAATCAGTGCATGATCAGTTACATGATCACTGCATGCGCCACCACGTGATCAGTGCATGAGAGCCACGTGATCAGTGCATGAACAGTCACGTATTCAGTGCATGATCAGTCACATAATCAGTGTATGATCAGCCACGTGAACATGCATGATAGCCACATGAACCATTGGCATGATATGCAACGTGAATTATGTTCAGTAAGTGTCTGTTCAGCCACGTGGTCAGTGCATGATAGCCAGTGTCACTGTATGATCAGCCCACGTAGTCAGTGCATGGGCAGTCACGTGATCAGGTGTATTATAAGCCACGTGATCAGTGCATGATAGCCACGGGATCAGGCTGTTAGCCAAGTGATGCAGTGCATGATCAGTCTCCACTGGTGATCAGTGGCATGATCAGCCAGGTGATCAGATGCATGATAGCCAGGGGATCCAAGTGCCTGATCAGTCACGTGTTCAGTGTTTGATCATCCAGGTGGTCATGGCATGGGCAGTCACGTGATCAGTGAATGATAGCCATGTGACAGTCAATGATCAGTCAATGATAAATGTATGAGAGCAAGTCAAGAATGCATGCTCATTCACGGTGATCAGGGGCCTGCTGAGCGCGATCTGTCTGGTTAGGTGCTTGAACAATGTCCAACTGTGCTGCGGTACCTCTGCCTGCTCATCTGCTTGATATTGCCAACTGAGCTGCGTGATTCCTGGCCTGCTCATCTGCTTGATAACTGCAAGCTGAGCTTCATGATTCCTGCATGCCTCTCTGCTTCATAATTGCCATCTGACCTGCGTGATTCCTGCCTGCTCATCTGCTTGATTATTGCCAGCTGAGCTGCGTGATTCCTGGCCTGGTCACCTGCTTGATTATTGCCAGTTTGAGCAGCATGATTCGTCATTGCTGAGCTGCATGCTTATTGCCTGCTGATTGCGTGGTTCGTGTGTGCTCACGTCTTTGATTATTGCCTCCTGAGGTCCCGGAATCGGAGGCCCACGACAGCTGGGGACCAGCCCCAGCTGATCCAGGTATCGAAGGAGAGATGGCCTAGGCGCCTATTTATATGCTAATCAGAGATATCAAGAATAATAGTATGAGGATAGGTCAGTAGGAAAATTCGGTGGAGAAAAGAGACTGAGTAGCTTGGTCTACGCGGGAGACCAATAAAACTTCAAGACAAGAAGTTTGCACCACTACGTAGGCCGCAGGTGCGCCTCGAATTGCGGAAGGTGCCTCACCCTAGACACCTTCTCGAGTGGGTCTTAGCAGCCCAGGCATAATTAGTAATGCTGGTGGGTTCACGCTCCAGAATGGAGACCAGCTGGAAGTTAAAGGGAAGAATGACAAGGAACTTTATGAATTGGAGCTCTAAGTTAACTCTTTGTCAGATTGAGCGAGATGGTGGCTGGGGACAGCCCCCCAGTAAAATCAGCGGTGAGAGCACAAAAGCAATAAGTAGGCAGACTCTGGTTTTTTGTGGGGGGTAGATGCTCGAGAATATCCGGGTGGATCCTGGGTCACCATCACGCATTTGCGTATGCCGAGCCTCCTTCCTCATGACCTTGGTCCAGAGTGGAAATGCCTCCCTGCTCCCGGCACATGATCAGTGCATGTCAGTCACGATATCAGTGCATGATCAGCCACGGTGATCACTGACTGCACAGTCACGTGATCAGCGCCTCTCAGTCACGTGATCACCGTATGATAAAACAGGTGATCAGTGAATGATCAGCCACAGTGATCACTGGCATGCTCATGTCATGGTGGTCAGTTCCTGATCAGCCACGTGATCAGTGCGTGCACAGTCACATGATCAGCGCCTGTCAGTCACTGATCACTGCATGATAAACACGTGAATCAGTGCATGATAGCCACGTGATCAGTGCATGATTAGTTTACGTGATCAGTGTATGATCAGCCCACGTGATCAGGCATGATAGCCACGTGATCGGTGCATGATAAGTCACGTGACCAGGGAATGTGCAGTCACGTGATCAGTGCATGATAGCTATGGGATCAGTGCATAATAAGTCAAGTGATCATTGCATGATAAGCCATGTGATCAGTGCATGATAGCCACGTTCTCCGTGCATGATCAGTGAGGTGACCATTGCATGATCTTTCACCTATCAGTGTATGATATCCACGTGATCAGTGAATGCGTAGTCATGCGATCAGTGCATGATAGCTACATTATCAGTGCTTGATCAGCCACGTGATCAGTGCATGATAGCCACGTAATCAGTGCATGATCATTCACGTGATCAGTGCATGATCTGCCACGTGATCAGGCCATGATAGCCACGTGACCAGTGCATGATCAGTCACATGATGAGGTGTTGATCAGCCACGTAATCCGTGCATGATAGCCACGTGATCAGTGCATGATAGCCACGTAATCAGTGGATAATAGACACTTGATCAGTCATGGTCAGTCACGTGATCAGGTTATGATCAGCCACGTGATCAGTGCATGATAGCCACGTGATCAGTGAATGATAGCCACAAAATCAGTGCATGATAGCCACGTGATACGAGCATGATCAGTCATGTGATCAGTGTATGATCATCCACGTGATCAGTGCATGCCCAGTCACGTGACCAGTGCCTGATAGCGACGTGATCAGTGCATGATAGCCACGTGATCCGTGCATGATAGCCACGTGATCAGTGCATGATCAGTCACGTGATCAGTGCATGATCTGTCACGTGATCAGTGCATGGTCTGCCACGTGATCAGGGCATGATAGCCACGTGACCAGTGCATGATCAGTCACATGATCCGGTTATGATCAGCCTCGTAACCCGTGCATGATAGCCACGGGATCAGTGCATGATAGCCACGTAATCAGTGCATAATAGCCACTTGATCAGTGCATGGTCAGTCACGTGATCAGGTTATGATCAGCCACGTGATCCGTGCATGATAGCCACGTGATCAGTGCATGATAGCCACGAAATCAGTGCATGATAGCCACGTGATCAGAGCATGATCAGTCACGTGATCAGTGCATGATCAATCATGTGATCAGTGTATATCATCCACGTGATCAGTGCATGCCCAGTCAGGTGACCAGTGCCTGATAGCGACGTGATCAGTGCATGATAGACACGTGATCAGGGCATGATAGCCACGTGATCAGTGCATGATCAGTCACGTGATCAGGTTATTATCAGCCACGTGATCTGTGCATGATAGCCACATGATCAGTGCATGATAGCCACGTGATCAGTGCCTGATAGCCATCTGATCAGTGCATGATAAGTCACGTGATCAGTGCATGATCATCCTGGTGATCGGTGCATGGGCAGTCACGTGACCAGTTCCTGATTGCGACGTGATCAGTGAATGATCAGTCATGTGATCACTGCATGATCAACTACGTGATCAGTGTATGATAGCAAGGTGATTAGTGCATGATCAGTCACGTGATCAGTGTATGACCAGCCACGTGATCAGTGCATGATAGCCATGTGATCAGTGCATGATCAGTCACGTGATCAGTGCATGACCAGCCACGTGATCAGTGAATGATAGCCACCTGACCAGTGCATGATCTGTCACGTGATCAGTGTATGATATCCACGTGATCAGTGCATGCACAGTCATGTGATCAGTGCATGATAGCTACGTGATCGTGCATGATCAGCCTCGTGATCAGTGCATGATAGCCACATTATCAGTGGCATGATCAGTTACGTAATCAGTGTATGATCAGCCACGTGATCAGTGCCCTAATGCCACGGTGATCAGGTGCTGGATCAGTCACGTGATCAGTGGCATGGTCAGCCACGTGATCAGTGAATGATAGCTACGTAATCAGTGCATGATCAGTTACATGATCACTGCATGTGCCACCACGTGATCAGTGCATGAGAGCCACGTGATCAGTGCATGAACAGTCACGTATTCAGTGCATGATCAGCCACGTGATCAGTGCATGATAGCCACGTGATCAGTGCATTATCAGTCACATAATCAGTGTATTGATCAGCCACGTGAACAGTGCATGATAGCCACATGACCATTGCATGATATGCAACGTGATTAGTTCATGTTCAGCAACGTGATCAGTGTATGTTCAGCCACGTGGTCAGTGCATGATCAGCCACGTGATCACTGTATGATCAGCCACGTGGTCAGTGCATGCGCAGTCACGTGATCAGTGTATTATAAGCCACGTGATCAATGCTTGTTAGCCAAGTGATCAGTGCATGATCAGTCACGTGATCAGTGCAATGATCAGTCAAGTGATCTGTCCATGATCAGCCACGTGATCAGTGCATGATAGCCAGGGGATCAGTGCCTGATCAGTCACGTGTTCAGTGTTTGATCATCCAGGTGGTCAGTGCATGGGCAGTCACGTGATCAGTGAATGATAGCCATGTGATCAGTGCATGATCAGTCAAGTGATAAGTGTATGAGCAGCAACGTCAAGAATGCATGCTCAGTCACGTGATCAGGGCCTGCTGAGCTGCGTGATTCCTGTCTGGTTAGGTGCTTGACAATTGCCAACTGTGCTGCGTACCTCCTGCCTGCTCATCTGCTTGATTATTGCCAACTGAGCTGCGTGATTCCTGCCTGCTCATCTGCTTGATAACTGCAAGCTGAGCTTCATGATTCCTGCATGCTCATCTGCTTCATAATTGCCATCTGACCTGCGTGATTCCTGCCTGCTCATCTGCTTGATTATTGCCAGCTGAGCTGCGTGATTCCTGCCTGGTCACCTGCTTGATTATTGCCAGTTGAGCAGCATGATTCGTCATTGCTGAGCTGCATGCTTATTGCCTGCTGATTGCATGGTTCGTGTGTGCTCCAGCTCTTTGATTATTGCCTCCTGAGGTCCGGGATCGGGCGCCACCAGCTGGGGACCAGCCCCAGCTGATCCAGGGTATTCGAAGGAGAGATGGCCTAGGGGACTATTTATATGCTAATCAGAGATATAAGAATAATAGTATGAGGATAGGTCAGTAGGAAAATTCGGTGGAGAAAAGAGACTGAGTAGCTTGGTCTACGCGGGAGACAAATAAAACTGCAAGACAAGAAGTTTGCACCACTTACGTAGGCCGCAGGTGCGCCCTCGAATAGCGGAAGGTGCCTCACCCTAGACACCTTCTCGAGTGGGTCTTAGCAGCCCAGGCATAATTAGTAATCCTGGTGGGTTCCGCGCTCCAGATGGAGACTCAGCTGGAAGTTAAAGGGAAGAATGACAAGGAACTTTATGAATTGGAGCTCTAAGTTAACTCTTTGTCAGATTGGGGGAGATCGTGGTGGGGGACAGCCCCCAGTAAAATCAGAGGTGAGAGCACAAAGCAATAAAGTAGGCAGACTCTGGTTTTTTGGGGGGGTAGGTGCTCGAGAATATCCGGGAACTCCTGAGTCTCCATCCCACATTTGCGTATGCCGAGCCTCCTTCCTCATGACCTTGGTCCAGAGTGGAATGCCTCCCCGGCTCCCGGCACATGATCAGTGCATGCTCAGTCACGATATCAGTGCTTGATCAGCCACGTGATCACTGACTGCACAGTCACGTGATCAGCGCCTCTCAGTCACGTGATCACCGTATGATAAACAGGTGATCAGTGAATGATCAGCCACGTGATCACTGCATGCTCAGGCAGGTGGTCAGTTCCTGATCAGCCACGTGATCAGTGCGTGCACAGTCACATGATCAGCGCCTGTCAGTCACTGATCACTGCATGATAAACACGTGATCAGTGCATGATAGCCACGTGATCAGTGCATGCTCAATCACGTGATCTGTACTTGATCAGCCACGTGATCAGTGCCTGCAGAGTCACGTGATCAGGGCCTGCTGAGCTGCCTGATTCCTGCCGGCTCATCTGCATGATAATTGCCAGCTGAGCTGCGGGATTCCTGTCTGCTCATCTGCTTGCCAATTGCCAGCTGAGCTGCGTGATTCCTGCCTGGTCACCTGCTTGATTATTGCCAGTTGAGCAGCAGGATTCGTCACTGCTGAGCTCCATGCTTATTGCCTACTGATTGCGTGGTTCGTGTCTGCTCAGCTCTTTGATTATTGCCTCCTGAGGTTCCTGTTCGGGCGCCACCTTCCGGGTACCAGCCCCAGCTGATCCAGGGTATTCGAAGGAGAGATGGCCTAGGGGACTATTTATATGCTCATCAGAGATGTCAAGAATAATAATATGAGGATAGCTCAGTAGGAAAATTCGGTGGAGAAAAGAGACTGAGTAGCTTGGTTTATGCGGGAGACCAATCAATTTCAAGACAAGAAGTTTGCACCACTTACGTAGGCCGCAGGCGTCCTCTCGTATAGCGGAAGGTGCCTCACCCTAGACACCTTCTCGAGTGGGTCTTAGCAGCCCAGGCATAATTAGTAATCCTGGTGGTTTCCGCGCTCCAAATGGAGACTCAACTGGAAGTTAAAAGGGAAGAATGACAAGGAACTTTATGAATTGGAGCTGTAAGTTAACTCTTTGACAGAGAGAGCAAGATGGTGGTGGGCGACAGCCCCCAGTGAAATCAGAGGTGAGAGCACAAAGCAATACAGTAGGCAGACTCTGTTTTTTGGGGGGGTAGATGCTCGAGAATATCCGGGTGGAATCCTGAGGCTCGATCCAGCATTTGAGTATGCCGAGCCTCCTTCCTATGACCTTTGTCCAGAGTGGAATGCCACACCGGCTCCCGGCACATGATCAGTGCATGCTCAGTCACGATATCAGTGCATGATCAGCCACGTGATCACTGACTGCACAGTCACGTGATCAGCGCCTCTCAGTCACGTGATCACCGTATGATAAACACGTGATCAGTGAACGATCAGCCACGTGGTCACTGAAAGCTCAGTCAGGTGGACAGTTCCTGATCAGCCACGTGATCAGTGCCTTCACAGTCACAAGATCAGCGCTTGTCAGTCACTGATCACTGCATGATAAACACGTGATCAGTGCATGATGAGCCACGTGATCAGTGCCTGATCATCCACGTCATCAGTGCATGTGCAGTCACAAGATCAGTGCATGATAGCCACATGATCAGCATATGATCAGTCACATGATCAGTACATGATCAGCCACATGATCAGTGCATGATTAGTTACGTGATCAGTGTATGATCAGCCACGTGATCAGTGCATGATAGCCACGTGATCGGTGCATGATAAGTCACGTGACCAGGGAATGTGCAGTCACGTGATCAGTGCATGATAGCTATGGGATCAGTGCATAATAAGTCAAGTGATCATTGCATGATAAGCCATGTGATCAGTGCATGATAGCCACGTTCTCCGTGCATGATCAGTGAGGTGACCATTGCATGATCTTTCACCTGATCAGTGTATGATATCCACGTGATCAGTGAATGCGTAGTCATGCGATCAGTGCATGATAGCTACATTATCAGTGCTTGATCAGCCACGTGATCAGTGCATGATAGCCACGTAATCAGTGCATGATCATTCACGTGATCAGTGCATGATCTGCCACGTGATCAGGCCATGATAGCCACGTGACCAGTGCATGATCAGTCACATGATGAGGTGTTGATCAGCCACGTAATCCGTGCATGATAGCCACGTGATCAGTGCATGATAGCCACATAATCAGTGCATAATAGACACTTGATCAGTGCATGGTCAGTCACGTGATCAGGTTATGATCAGCCACATGATCAGTGCATGATAGCCACGTGATCAGTGCATGATAGCCACGTGATCAGTGCATGATAGCCACGTGATCAGAGCATGATCAGTCATGTGATCAGTGTATGATCATCCACGTGATCAGTGCATGCCCAGTCACGTGACCAGTGCCTGATAGCGACGTGATCAGTGCATGATAGCCACGTGATCCGTGCATGATAGCCACGTGATCAGTGCATGATCAGTCACGTGATCAGTGCATGATCTGTCACGTGATAAGTGCATGATCTGTCACGTGATCAGTGCATGGTCTGCCACGTGATCAGGGCATGATAGCCACGTGACCAGTGCATGATCAGTCACATGATCCGGTTATGATCAGCCTCGTAACCCGTGCATGATAGCCACGTGATCAGTGCATGATAGCCACGTAATCAGTGCATAATAGCCACTTGATCAGTGCATGGTCAGTCACGTGATCAGGTTATGATCAGCCACGTGATCCGTGCATGATAGCCACGTGATCAGTGCATGATAGCCACGAAATCAGTGGATGATAGCCACGTGATCAGAACATGATCAGTCACGTGATCAGTGCATGATCAATCATGTGATCAGTGTATATCATCCACGTGATCAGTGCATGCCCAGTCACGTGACCAGTGCCTGATAGCGACGTGATCAGTGCATGATAGACACGTGATCAGTGCATAATAGCCACGTGATCAGTGCATGATCAGTCACGTGATCAGGTTATGATCAGCCACGTGATCTCTGCATGATAGCCACATGATCAGTGCATGATAGCCACGTGATCAGTGCCTGATAACCACCTGATCAGTGCATGATAATCACATGATCAGTGCATGATCATCCTGGTGATCGGTGCATGGGCAGTCACGTGACCAGTTCCTGATTGCGACGTGATCAGTGCATGATCAGTCATGCGATCAGTGCATGATCAACTACGTGATCAGTGTATGATAGCAAGGTGATTAGTGCATGATCAGTCACGTGATCAGTGTATGACCAGCCACGTGATCAGTGCATGATAGCCATGTGATCAGTGCATGATCAGTCACGTGATCAGTGCATGATCAGCCACGTGATCAGTGAATGATAGCCACCTGACCAGTGCATGATCTGTCACGTGATCAGTGTATGATATCCACGTGATCAGTGCATGCACAGTCATGTGATCAGTGCATGATAGCTACGTGATCGTGCATGATCAGCCTCGTGATCAGTGCATGATAGCCACATTATCAGTGCATGATCAGTTACGTAATCAGTGTATGATCAGCCACGTGATCAGTGCATAATAGCCACGTGATCAGTGCATGATCAGTCACGTGATCAGTGCATGGTCAGCCACGTGATCAGTGAATGATAGCTACGTAATCAGTGCATGATCAGTTACATGATCACTGCATGCGCCACCACGTGATCAGTGCATGAGAGCCACGTGATCAGTGCATGAACAGTCACGTATTCAGTGCATGATCAGTCACATAATCAGTGTATGATCAGCCACGTGAACAGTGCATGATAGCCACATGACCATTGCATGATATGCAACGTGATTAGTTCATGTTCAGCAACGTGATCAGTGTATGTTCAGCCACGTGGTCAGTGCATGATCAGCCACGTGATCACTGTATGATCAGCCACGTGGTCAGTGCATGGGCAGTCACGTGATCAGTGTATTATAAGCCACGTGATCAGTGCATGATAGCCACGGGATCAGTGCTTGTTAGCCAAGTGATCAGTGCATGATCAGTCACGTGATCAGTGCATGATCAGCCAGGTGATCAGTGCATGATAGCCAGGGGATCAGTGCCTGATCAGTCACGTGTTCAGTGTTTGATCATCCAGGTGGTCAGTGCATGGGCAGTCACGTGATCAGTGAATGATAGCCATGTGATCAGTGCATGATCAGTCAAGTGATAAATGTATGAGCAGCAACGTCAAGAATGCATGCTCAGTCACGTGATCAGGGCCTGCTGAGCTGCGTGATTCCTGTCTGGTTAGGTGCTTGACAATTGCCAACTGTGCTGCGTACCTCCTGCCTGCTCATCTGCTTGATTATTGCCAACTGAGCTGCGTGATTCCTGCCTGCTCATCTGCTTGATAACTGCAAGCTGAGCTTCATGATTCCTGCATGCTCATCTGCTTCATAATTGCCATCTGACCTGCGTGATTCCTGCCTGCTCATCTGCTTGATTATTGCCAGCTGAGCTGCGTGATTCCTGCCTGGTCACCTGCTTGATTATTGCCAGTTGAGCAGCATGATTCGTCATTGCTGAGCTGCATGCTTATTGCCTGCTGATTGCGTGGTTCGTGTGTGCTCAGCTCTTTGATTATTGCCTCCTGAGGTCCCGGATCGGGCGCCACCAGCTGGGGACCAGCCCCAGCTGATCCAGGGTATTCGAAGGAGAGATGGCCTAGGCGCCTATTTATATGCTAATCAGAGATATCAAGAATAATAGTATGAGGATAGGTCAGTAGGAAAATTCGGTGGAGAAAAGAGACTGAGTAGCTTGGTCTACGCGGGAGACCAATAAAACTTCAAGACAAGAAGTTTGCACCACTTACGTAGGCCGCAGGTGCGCCCTCGAATTGCGGAAGGTGCCTCACCCTAGACACCTTCTCGAGTGGGTCTTAGCAGCCCAGGCATAATTAGTAATCCTGGTGGGTTCCACGCTCCAGATGGAGACTCAGCTGGAAGTTAAAGGGAAGAATGACAAGGAACTTTATGAATTGGAGCTCTAAGTTAACTCTTTGTCAGATTGAGCGAGATGGTGGTGGGGGACAGCCCCCAGTAAAATCAGCGGTGAGAGCACAAAGCAATAAAGTAGGCAGACTCTGGTTTTTTGTGGGGGGTAGATGCTCGAGAATATCCGGGTGGACTCCTGGGTCACCATCACGCATTTGCGTATGCCGAGCCTCCTTCCTCATGACCTTGGTCCAGAGTGGAATGCCTCCCCTGCTCCCGGCACATGATCAGTGCATGCTCAGTCACGATATCAGTGCATGATCAGCCACGTGATCACTGACTGCACAGTCACGTGATCAGCGCCTCTCAGTCACGTGATCACCGTATGATAAACAGGTGATCAGTGAATGATCAGCCACGTGATCACTGCATGCTCAGTCAGGTGGTCAGTTCCTGATCAGCCACGTGATCAGTGCGTGCACAGTCACATGATCAGCGCCTGTCAGTCACTGATCACTGCATGATAAACACGTGATCAGTGCATGATAGCCACGTGATCAGTGCATGATTAGTTACGTGATCAGTGTATGATCAGCCACGTGATCAGTGCATGATAGCCACGTGATCGGTGCATGATAAGTCACGTGACCAGGGAATGTGCAGTCACGTGATCAGTGCATGATAGCTATGGGATCAGTGCATAATAAGTCAAGTGATCATTGCATGATAAGCCATGTGATCAGTGCATGATAGCCACGTTCTCCGTGCATGATCAGTGAGGTGACCATTGCATGATCTTTCACCTGATCAGTGTATGATATCCACGTGATCAGTGAATGCGTAGTCATGCGATCAGTGCATGATAGCTACATTATCAGTGCTTGATCAGCCACGTGATCAGTGCATGATAGCCACGTAATCAGTGCATGATCATTCACGTGATCAGTGCATGATCTGCCACGTGATCAGGCCATGATAGCCACGTGACCAGTGCATGATCAGTCACATGATGAGGTGTTGATCAGCCACGTAATCCGTGCATGATAGCCACGTGATCAGTGCATGATAGCCACGTAATCAGTGGATAATAGACACTTGATCAGTTCATGGTCAGTCACGTGATCAGGTTATGATCAGCCACGTGATCAGTGCATGATAGCCACGTGATCAGTGAATGATAGCCACAAAATCAGTGCATGATAGCCACGTGATACGAGCATGATCAGTCATGTGATCAGTGTATGATCATCCACGTGATCAGTGCATGCCCAGTCACGTGACCAGTGCCTGATAGCGACGTGATCAGTGCATGATAGCCACGTGATCCGTGCATGATAGCCACGTGATCAGTGCATGATCAGTCACGTGATCAGTGCATGATCTGTCACGTGATCAGTGCATGGTCTGCCACGTGATCAGGGCATGATAGCCACGTGACCAGTGCATGATCAGTCACATGATCCGGTTATGATCAGCCTCGTAACCCGTGCATGATAGCCACGGGATCAGTGCATGATAGCCACGTAATCAGTGCATAATAGCCACTTGATCAGTGCATGGTCAGTCACGTGATCAGGTTATGATCAGCCACGTGATCCGTGCATGATAGCCACGTGATCAGTGCATGATAGCCACGAAATCAGTGCATGATAGCCACGTGATCAGAGCATGATCAGTCACGTGATCAGTGCATGATCAATCATGTGATCAGTGTATATCATCCACGTGATCAGTGCATGCCCAGTCAGGTGACCAGTGCCTGATAGCGACGTGATCAGTGCATGATAGACACGTGATCAGGGCATGATAGCCACGTGATCAGTGCATGATCAGTCACGTGATCAGGTTATTATCAGCCACGTGATCTGTGCATGATAGCCACATGATCAGTGCATGATAGCCACGTGATCAGTGCCTGATAGCCATCTGATCAGTGCATGATAAGTCACGTGATCAGTGCATGATCATCCTGGTGATCGGTGCATGGGCAGTCACGTGACCAGTTCCTGATTGCGACGTGATCAGTGAATGATCAGTCATGTGATCACTGCATGATCAACTACGTGATCAGTGTATGATAGCAAGGTGATTAGTGCATGATCAGTCACGTGATCAGTGTATGACCAGCCACGTGATCAGTGCATGATAGCCATGTGATCAGTGCATGATCAGTCACGTGATCAGTGCATGACCAGCCACGTGATCAGTGAATGATAGCCACCTGACCAGTGCATGATCTGTCACGTGATCAGTGTATGATATCCACGTGATCAGTGCATGCACAGTCATGTGATCAGTGCATGATAGCTACGTGATCGTGCATGATCAGCCTCGTGATCAGTGCATGATAGCCACATTATCAGTGCATGATCAGTTACGTAATCAGTGTATGATCAGCCACGTGATCAGTGCATAATGGCCACGTGATCAGTGCATGATCAGTCACGTGATCAGTGCATGGTCAGCCACGTGATCAGTGAATGATAGCTACGTAATCAGTGCATGATCAGTTACATGATCACTGCATGTGCCACCACGTGATCAGTGCATGAGAGCCACGTGATCAGTGCATGAACAGTCACGTATTCAGTGCATGATCAGCCACGTGATCAGTGCATGATAGCCACGTGATCAGTGCATTATCAGTCACATAATCAGTGTATGATCAGCCACGTGAACAGTGCATGATAGCCACATGACCATTGCATGATATGCAACGTGATTAGTTCATGTTCAGCAACGTGATCAGTGTATGTTCAGCCACGTGGTCAGTGCATGATCAGCCACGTGATCACTGTATGATCAGCCACGTGGTCAGTGCATGCGCAGTCACGTGATCAGTGTATTATAAGCCACGTGATCAATGCTTGTTAGCCAAGTGATCAGTGCATGATCAGTCACGTGATCAGTGCATGATCAGTCAAGTGATCTGTCCATGATCAGCCACGTGATCAGTGCATGATAGCCAGGGGATCAGTGCCTGATCAGTCACGTGTTCAGTGTTTGATCATCCAGGTGGTCAGTGCATGGGCAGTCACGTGATCAGTGAATGATAGCCATGTGATCAGTGCATGATCAGTCAAGTGATAAGTGTATGAGCAGCAACGTCAAGAATGCATGCTCAGTCACGTGATCAGGGCCTGCTGAGCTGCGTGATTCCTGTCTGGTTAGGTGCTTGACAATTGCCAACTGTGCTGCGTACCTCCTGCCTGCTCATCTGCTTGATTATTGCCAACTGAGCTGCGTGATTCCTGCCTGCTCATCTGCTTGATAACTGCAAGCTGAGCTTCATGATTCCTGCATGCTCATCTGCTTCATAATTGCCATCTGACCTGCGTGATTCCTGCCTGCTCATCTGCTTGATTATTGCCAGCTGAGCTGCGTGATTCCTGCCTGGTCACCTGCTTGATTATTGCCAGTTGAGCAGCATGATTCGTCATTGCTGAGCTGCATGCTTATTGCCTGCTGATTGCATGGTTCGTGTGTGCTCAGCTCTTTGATTATTGCCTCCTGAGGTCCGGGATCGGGCGCCACCAGCTGGGGACCAGCCCCAGCTGATCCAGGGTATTCGAAGGAGAGATGGCCTAGGGGACTATTTATATGCTAATCAGAGATATCAAGAATAATAGTATGAGGATAGGTCAGTAGGAAATTCGGTGGAGAAAAGAGACTGAGTAGCTTGGTCTACGCGGGAGACAAATAAAACTGCAAGACAAGAAGTTTGCACCACTTACGTAGGCCGCAGGTGCGCCCTCGAATAGCGGAAGGTGCCTCACCCTAGACACCTTCTCGAGTGGGTCTTAGCAGCCCAGGCATAATTAGTAATCCTGGTGGGTTCCGCGCTCCAGATGGAGACTCAGCTGGAAGTTAAAGGGAAGAATGACAAGGAACTTTATGAATTGGAGCTCTAAGTTAACTCTTTGTCAGATTGGGGGAGATCGTGGTGGGGGACAGCCCCCAGTAAAATCAGAGGTGAGAGCACAAAGCAATAAAGTAGGCAGACTCTGGTTTTTTGGGGGGGTAGGTGCTCGAGAATATCCGGGAACTCCTGAGTCTCCATCCCACATTTGCGTATGCCGAGCCTCCTTCCTCATGACCTTGGTCCAGAGTGGAATGCCTCCCCGGCTCCCGGCACATGATCAGTGCATGCTCAGTCACGATATCAGTGCTTGATCAGCCACGTGATCACTGACTGCACAGTCACGTGATCAGCGCCTCTCAGTCACGTGATCACCGTATGATAAACAGGTGATCAGTGAATGATCAGCCACGTGATCACTGCATGCTCAGGCAGGTGGTCAGTTCCTGATCAGCCACGTGATCAGTGCGTGCACAGTCACATGATCAGCGCCTGTCAGTCACTGATCACTGCATGATAAACACGTGATCAGTGCATGATAGCCACGTGATCAGTGCATGCTCAATCACGTGATCTGTACTTGATCAGCCACGTGATCAGTGCCTGCAGAGTCACGTGATCAGGGCCTGCTGAGCTGCCTGATTCCTGCCGGCTCATCTGCATGATAATTGCCAGCTGAGCTGCGGGATTCCTGTCTGCTCATCTGCTTGCCAATTGCCAGCTGAGCTGCGTGATTCCTGCCTGGTCACCTGCTTGATTATTGCCAGTTGAGCAGCAGGATTCGTCACTGCTGAGCTCCATGCTTATTGCCTACTGATTGCGTGGTTCGTGTCTGCTCAGCTCTTTGATTATTGCCTCCTGAGGTTCCTGTTCGGGCGCCACCTTCCGGGTACCAGCCCCAGCTGATCCAGGGTATTCGAAGGAGAGATGGCCTAGGGGACTATTTATATGCTCATCAGAGATGTCAAGAATAATAATATGAGGATAGCTCAGTAGGAAAATTCGGTGGAGAAAAGAGACTGAGTAGCTTGGTTTATGCGGGAGACCAATCAAATTTCAAGACAAGAAGTTTGCACCACTTACGTAGGCCGCAGGCGTCCTCTCGTATAGCGGAAGGTGCCTCACCCTAGACACCTTCTCGAGTGGGTCTTAGCAGCCCAGGCATAATTAGTAATCCTGGTGGTTTCCGCGCTCCAAATGGAGACTCAACTGGAAGTTAAAGGGAAGAATGACAAGGAACTTTATGAATTGGAGCTGTAAGTTAACTCTTTGACAGAGAGAGCAAGATGGTGGTGGGCGACAGCCCCCAGTGAAATCAGAGGTGAGAGCACAAAGCAATACAGTAGGCAGACTCTGTTTTTTGGGGGGGGTAGATGCTCGAGAATATCCGGGTGGAATCCTGAGGCTCGATCCAGCATTTGAGTATGCCGAGCCTCCTTCCTCATGACCTTTGTCCAGAGTGGAATGCCACACCGGCTCCCGGCACATGATCAGTGCATGCTCAGTCACGATATCAGTGCATGATCAGCCACGTGATCACTGACTGCACAGTCACGTGATCAGCGCCTCTCAGTCACGTGATCACCGTATGATAAACACGTGATCAGTGAACGATCAGCCACGTGGTCACTGAAAGCTCAGTCAGGTGGACAGTTCCTGATCAGCCACGTGATCAGTGCCTTCACAGTCACAAGATCAGCGCTTGTCAGTCACTGATCACTGCATGATAAACACGTGATCAGTGCATGATGAGCCACGTGATCAGTGCCTGATCATCCACGTCATCAGTGCATGTGCAGTCACAAGATCAGTGCATGATAGCCACATGATCAGCATATGATCAGTCACATGATCAGTACATGATCAGCCACATGATCAGTGCATGATTAGTTACGTGATCAGTGTATGATCAGCCACGTGATCAGTGCATGATAGCCACGTGATCGGTGCATGATAAGTCACGTGACCAGGGAATGTGCAGTCACGTGATCAGTGCATGATAGCTATGGGATCAGTGCATAATAAGTCAAGTGATCATTGCATGATAAGCCATGTGATCAGTGCATGATAGCCACGTTCTCCGTGCATGATCAGTGAGGTGACCATTGCATGATCTTTCACCTGATCAGTGTATGATATCCACGTGATCAGTGAATGCGTAGTCATGCGATCAGTGCATGATAGCTACATTATCAGTGCTTGATCAGCCACGTGATCAGTGCATGATAGCCACGTAATCAGTGCATGATCATTCACGTGATCAGTGCATGATCTGCCACGTGATCAGGCCATGATAGCCACGTGACCAGTGCATGATCAGTCACATGATGAGGTGTTGATCAGCCACGTAATCCGTGCATGATAGCCACGTGATCAGTGCATGATAGCCACATAATCAGTGCATAATAGACACTTGATCAGTGCATGGTCAGTCACGTGATCAGGTTATGATCAGCCACATGATCAGTGCATGATAGCCACGTGATCAGTGCATGATAGCCACGTGATCAGTGCATGATAGCCACGTGATCAGAGCATGATCAGTCATGTGATCAGTGTATGATCATCCACGTGATCAGTGCATGCCCAGTCACGTGACCAGTGCCTGATAGCGACGTGATCAGTGCATGATAGCCACGTGATCCGTGCATGATAGCCACGTGATCAGTGCATGATCAGTCACGTGATCAGTGCATGATCTGTCACGTGATAAGTGCATGATCTGTCACGTGATCAGTGCATGGTCTGCCACGTGATCAGGGCATGATAGCCACGTGACCAGTGCATGATCAGTCACATGATCCGGTTATGATCAGCCTCGTAACCCGTGCATGATAGCCACGTGATCAGTGCATGATAGCCACGTAATCAGTGCATAATAGCCACTTGATCAGTGCATGGTCAGTCACGTGATCAGGTTATGATCAGCCACGTGATCCGTGCATGATAGCCACGTGATCAGTGCATGATAGCCACGAAATCAGTGGATGATAGCCACGTGATCAGAACATGATCAGTCACGTGATCAGTGCATGATCAATCATGTGATCAGTGTATATCATCCACGTGATCAGTGCATGCCCAGTCACGTGACCAGTGCCTGATAGCGACGTGATCAGTGCATGATAGACACGTGATCAGTGCATAATAGCCACGTGATCAGTGCATGATCAGTCACGTGATCAGGTTATGATCAGCCACGTGATCTCTGCATGATAGCCACATGATCAGTGCATGATAGCCACGTGATCAGTGCCTGATAACCACCTGATCAGTGCATGATAATCACGTGATCAGTGCATGATCATCCTGGTGATCGGTGCATGGGCAGTCACGTGACCAGTTCCTGATTGCGACGTGATCAGTGCATGATCAGTCATGCGATCAGTGCATGATCAACTACGTGATCAGTGTATGATAGCAAGGTGATTAGTGCATGATCAGTCACGTGATCAGTGTATGACCAGCCACGTGATCAGTGCATGATAGCCATGTGATCAGTGCATGATCAGTCACGTGATCAGTGCATGATCAGCCACGTGATCAGTGAATGATAGCCACCTGACCAGTGCATGATCTGTCACGTGATCAGTGTATGATATCCACGTGATCAGTGCATGCACAGTCATGTGATCAGTGCATGATAGCTACGTGATCGTGCATGATCAGCCTCGTGATCAGTGCATGATAGCCACATTATCAGTGCATGATCAGTTACGTAATCAGTGTATGATCAGCCACGTGATCAGTGCATAATAGCCACGTGATCAGTGCATGATCAGTCACGTGATCAGTGCATGGTCAGCCACGTGATCAGTGAATGATAGCTACGTAATCAGTGCATGATCAGTTACATGATCACTGCATGCGCCACCACGTGATCAGTGCATGAGAGCCACGTGATCAGTGCATGAACAGTCACGTATTCAGTGCATGATCAGTCACATAATCAGTGTATGATCAGCCACGTGAACAGTGCATGATAGCCACATGACCATTGCATGATATGCAACGTGATTAGTTCATGTTCAGCAACGTGATCAGTGTATGTTCAGCCACGTGGTCAGTGCATGATCAGCCACGTGATCACTGTATGATCAGCCACGTGGTCAGTGCATGCGCAGTCACGTGATCAGTGTATTATAAGCCACGTGATCAGTGCATGATAGCCACGGGATCAGTGCTTGTTAGCCAAGTGATCAGTGCATGATCAGTCACGTGATCAGTGCATGATCAGCCAGGTGATCAGTGCATGATAGCCAGGGGATCAGTGCCTGATCAGTCACGTGTTCAGTGTTTGATCATCCAGGTGGTCAGTGCATGGGCAGTCACGTGATCAGTGAATGATAGCCATGTGATCAGTGCATGATCAGTCAAGTGATAAATGTATGAGCAGCAACGTCAAGAATGCATGCTCAGTCACGTGATCAGGGCCTGCTGAGCTGCGTGATTCCTGTCTGGTTAGGTGCTTGACAATTGCCAACTGTGCTGCGTACCTCCTGCCTGCTCATCTGCTTGATTATTGCCAACTGAGCTGCGTGATTCCTGCCTGCTCATCTGCTTGATAACTGCAAGCTGAGCTTCATGATTCCTGCATGCTCATCTGCTTCATAATTGCCATCTGACCTGCGTGATTCCTGCCTGCTCATCTGCTTGATTATTGCCAGCTGAGCTGCGTGATTCCTGCCTGGTCACCTGCTTGATTATTGCCAGTTGAGCAGCATGATTCGTCATTGCTGAGCTGCATGCTTATTGCCTGCTGATTGCGTGGTTCGTGTGTGCTCAGCTCTTTGATTATTGCCTCCTGAGGTCCCGGATCGGGCGCCACCAGCTGGGGACCAGCCCCAGCTGATCCAGGGTATTCGAAGGAGAGATGGCCTAGGCGCCTATTTATATGCTAATCAGAGATATCAAGAATAATAGTATGAGGATAGGTCAGTAGGAAAATTCGGTGGAGAAAAGAGACTGAGTAGCTTGGTCTACGCGGGAGACCAATAAAACTTCAAGACAAGAAGTTTGCACCACTTACGTAGGCCGCAGGTGCGCCCTCGAATTGCGGAAGGTGCCTCACCCTAGACACCTTCTCGAGTGGGTCTTAGCAGCCCAGGCATAATTAGTAATCCTGGTGGGTTCCACGCTCCAGATGGAGACTCAGCTGGAAGTTAAAGGGAAGAATGACAAGGAACTTTATGAATTGGAGCTCTAAGTTAACTCTTTGTCAGATTGAGCGAGATGGTGGTGGGGGACAGCCCCCAGTAAAATCAGCGGTGAGAGCACAAAGCAATAAAGTAGGCAGACTCTGGTTTTTTGTGGGGGGTAGATGCTCGAGAATATCCGGGTGGACTCCTGGGTCACCATCACGCATTTGCGTATGCCGAGCCTCCTTCCTCATGACCTTGGTCCAGAGTGGAATGCCTCCCCTGCTCCCGGCACATGATCAGTGCATGCTCAGTCACGATATCAGTGCATGATCAGCCACGTGATCACTGACTGCACAGTCACGTGATCAGCGCCTCTCAGTCACGTGATCACCGTATGATAAACAGGTGATCAGTGAATGATCAGCCACGTGATCACTGCATGCTCAGTCAGGTGGTCAGTTCCTGATCAGCCACGTGATCAGTGCGTGCACAGTCACATGATCAGCGCCTGTCAGTCACTGATCACTGCATGATAAACACGTGATCAGTGCATGATAGCCACGTGATCAGTGCATGCTCAGTCACGTGATCTGTACTTGATCAGCCACGTGATCAGTGCCTGCAGAGTCACGTGATCAGGGCCTGCTGAGCTGCCTGATTCCTGCCGGCTCATCTGCATGATAATTGCCAGCTGAGCTGCGGGATTCCTGTCTGCTCATCTGCTTGCCAATTGCCAGCTGAGCTGCGTGATTCCTGCCTGGTCACCTGCTTGATTATTGCCAGTTGAGCAGCATGATTCGTCAGTGCTGAGCTGCATGCTTATTGCCTGCTGATTGCATGGTTCGTGTCTCTCAGCTCTTTGATTATTGCCTCCTGAGGTCCGTGTTCGGGCGAGACTTGCCGGGGACCAGCCCCAGCTGATCCAGGGTATTCGAAGGAGAGATGGCCTAGGCGCCTATTTATATGCTAATCAGAGATATCAAGAATAATAGTATGAGGATAGGTCAGTAGGAAAATTCGGTGGAGAAAAGAGACTGAGTAGCTTGGTCTACGCGGGAGACAAATAAAACTGCAAGACAAGAAGTTTGCACCACTTACGTAGGCCGCAGGTGCGCCCTCGAATAGCGGAAGGTGCCTCACCCTAGACACCTTCTCGAGTGGGTCTTAGCAGCCCAGGCATAATTAGTAATCCTGGTGGGTTCCGAGCTCCAGATGGAGACTCAGCTGGAAGTTAAAGGGAAGAATGACAAGGAACTTTATGAATTGGAGCTCTAAGTTAACTCTTTGTCAGATTGAGGGAGATCGTGGTGGGGGACAGCCCCCAGTAAAATCAGAGGTGAGAGCACAAAGCAATAAAGTAGGCAGACTGTGGTTTTTTTCGGGGGTAGATGATCGAGAATATCCGGGTGGACTCCTGAGTCTCCATCCCACATTTGCGTATGCCGAGCCTCCTTCCTCATGACCTTGGTCCAGAGTGGAATGCCTCCCGGCTCCCAGCACATGATCAGTGCATGCTCAGTCACGATATCAGTGCATGATCAGCCACGTGATCACTGACTGCACAGTCACGTGATCAGCGCCTCTCAGTCACGTGATCACCGTATGATAAACACGTGATCAGTGAATGATCAGCCACGTGATCACTGTATGCTCAGTCAGTTGGTCAGTTCCTGATCAGCCACGTGATCAGTGCGTGCACAGTCACATGATCAGCGCCTGTCAGTCACTGATCACTGCATGATAAACACGTGATCAGTGCATGATAGCCACGTGATCAGTGCATGCTCAGTCACGTGATCTGTACTGATCAGCCACGTGATCAGTGCCTGCAGAGTCACGTGATCAGGGCCTGCTGAGCTGCCTGATTCCTCCCGGCTCATCTGCATGATAATTGCCAGCTGAGCTGCGGGATTCCTGTCTGCTCATCTGCTTGCCAATTGCCAGCTGAGCTGCGTGATTCCTGCCTGGTCACCTGCTTGATTATTGCCAGTTGAGCAGCATGATTCGTCACTGCTGAGCTCCATGCTTATTGCCTACTGATTGCGTGGTTCGTGTCTGCTCAGCTCTTTGATTATTGCCTCCTGAGGTTCCTGTTCGGGCGCCACCTTCCGGGTACCAGCCCCAGCTGATCCAGGGTATTCGAAGGAGAGATGGCCTAGGGGACTATTTATATGCTCATCAGAGATGTCAAGAATAATAGTATGAGGATAGCTCAGTAGGAAAATTCGGTGGAGAAAAGAGACTGAGTAGCTTGGTTTACGCGGGAGACCAATAAAACTTCAAGACAAGAAGTTTGCACCACTTACGTAGGCCGCAGGCGTCCTCTCGTATAGCGGAAGGTGCCTCACCCTAGACACCTTCTCGAGTGGGTCTTAGCAGCCCAGGCATAATTAGTAATCCTGGTGGTTTCCGCGCTCCAAATGGAGACTCAACTGGAAGTTAAAGGGAAGAATGACAAGGAACTTTATGAATTGGAGCTGTAAGTTAACTCTTTGACAGAGAGAGCAAGATGGTGGTGGGCGACAGCCCCCAGTGAAATCAGAGGTGAGAGCACAAAGCAATACAGTAGGCAGACTCTGTTTTTTTGGGGGGGTAGATGCTCGAGAATATCCGGGTGGACTCCTGAGGCTCGATCCAGCATTTGAGTATGCCGAGCCTCCTTCCTCATGACCTTTGTCCAGAGTGGAATGCCACACCGGCTCCCGGCACATGATCAGTGCATGCTCAGTCACGATATCAGTGCATGATCAGCCACCTGGTCACTGACTGCACAGTCACGTGATCAGCGCCTCTCAGTCACGTGATCACCGTATGATAAACACGTGATCAGTGAACGATCAGCCACGTGGTCACTGAATGCTCAGTCAGGTGGACAGTTCCTGATCAGCCACGTGATCAGTGCCTTCACAGTCACAAGATCAGCGCTTGTCAGTCACTGATCACTGCATGATAAACACGTGATCAGTGCATGATGAGCCACGTGATCAGTGCCTGATCATCCACGTCATCAGTGCATGTGCAGTCACAAGATCAGTGCATGATAGCCACATGATCAGCATATGATCAGTCACAGGATCAGTACATGATCAGCCACATGATCAGTGCATGATTAGTTACGTGATCAATGTATGATCAGCCACGTGATCAGTGCATGATAGCCACGTGATCGGTGCATGATAAGTCACGTGACCAGGGAATGTGCAGTCACGTGATCAGTGCATGATAGCTACGGGATCAGTGCATAATAAGTCAAGTGATCATTGCATGATAAGCCATGTGATCAGTGCATGATAGCCACGTTCTCCGTGCATGATCAGTGAGGTGACCATTGCATGATCTTTCACCTGATCAGTGTATGATATCCACGTGATCAGTGAATGCGTAGTCATGCGATCAGTGCATGATAGCTACATTATCAGTGCTTGATCAGCCACGTGATCAGTGCATGATAGCCACGTAATCAGTGCATGATCATTCACGTGATCAGTGCATGATCTGCCACGTGATCAGGCCATGATAGCCACGTGACCAGTGCATGATCAGTCACATGATGAGGTGTTGATCAGCCACGTAATCCGTGCATGATAGCCACGTGATCAGTGCATGATAGCCACATAATCAGTGCATAATAGACACTTGATCAGTGCATGGTCAGTCACGTGATCAGGTTATGATCAGCCACATGATCAGTGCATGATAGCCACGTGATCAGTGCATGATAGCCACGTGATCAGTGCATGATAGCCACGTGATCAGAGCATGATCAGTCATGTGATCAGTGTATGATCATCCACGTGATCAGTGCATGCCCAGTCACGTGACCAGTGCCTGATAGCGACGTGATCAGTGCATGATAGCCACGTGATCCGTGCATGATAGCCACGTGATCAGTGCATGATCAGTCACGTGATCAGTGCATGATCTGTCACGTGATAAGTGCATGATCTGTCACGTGATCAGTGCATGGTCTGCCACGTGATCAGGGCATGATAGCCACGTGACCAGTGCATGATCAGTCACATGATCCGGTTATGATCAGCCTCGTAACCCGTGCATGATAGCCACGTGATCAGTGCATGATAGCCACGTGATCAGTGGATGATAGCCACGAAATCAGTGGATGATAGCCACGTGATCAGAACATGATCAGTCACGTGATCAGTGCATGATCAATCATGTGATCAGTGTATATCATCCACGTGATCAGTGCATGCCCAGTCACGTGACCAGTGCCTGATAGCGACGGATCAGTGCATGATAGACACGTGATCAGTGCATGATCAGTCACGTGATCAGTGCATGATCTGTCACGTGATAAGTGCATGATCTGTCACGTGATCAGTGCATGGTCTGCCACGTGAACAGGGCATGATAGCCACGTGACCAGTGCATGATCAGTCACATGATCCGGTTATGATCAGCCTCGTAACCCGTGCATGATAGCCACGTGATCAGTTGCATGATAGCCACGTGATCAGTGCATGATAGCCACGAAATCAGTGGATGATAGCCACGTGATCAGAACATGATCAGTCACGTGATCAGTGCATGATCAATCATGTGATCAGTGTTATATCATCCACGTGATCAGTGCATGCCCAGTCACGTGACCAGTGCCTGATAGCGACGTGATCAGTGCATGATAGACACGTGATCAGTGCATGATAGCCACGTGATCAGTGCATGATCAGTCACGTGATCAGGTTATGATCAGCCACGTGATCTCTGCATGATAGCCACATGATCAGTGCATGATAGCCACGTGATCAGTGCCTGATAACCACCTGATCAGTGCATGATAATCACGTGATCAGTGCATGATCATCCTGGTGATCGGTGCATGGGCAGTCACGTGACCAGTTCCTGATTGCGACGTGATCAGTGCATGATCAGTCATGTGATCAGTGCATGATCAACTACGTGATCAGTGTATGATAGCAAGGTGATTAGTGCATGATCAGTCACGTGATCAGTGTATGACCAGCCACGTGATCAGTGCATGATAGCCATGTGATCAGTGCATGATCAGTCACGTGATCAGTGCATGACCAGCCACGTGATCAGTGAATGATAGCCACCTGACCAGTGCATGATCTGTCACGTGATCAGTGTATGATATCCACGTGATCAGTGCATGCACAGTCATGTGATCAGTGCATGATAGCTACGTGATCGTGCATGATCAGCCTCGTGATCAGTGCATGATAGCCACATTATCAGTGCATGATCAGTTA
The DNA here is from genome assembly GCF_002263795.3 of Bos taurus. Taxonomy (NCBI): domain Eukaryota; kingdom Metazoa; phylum Chordata; class Mammalia; order Artiodactyla; family Bovidae; genus Bos; species Bos taurus. The sequence goes on from NW_020190689.1 coordinate 25,311, forward strand.
CGTAATCAGTGTATGATCAGCCACGTGATCAGTGCATAATAGCCACGTGATCAGTGCATGATCAGTCACGTGATCAGTGCATGGTCAGCCACGTGATCAGTGAATGATAGCTACGTAATCAGTGCATGATCAGTTACATGATCACTGCATGCGCCACCACGTGATCAGTGCATGAGAGCCACGTGATCAGTGCATGAACAGTCACGTATTCAGTGCATGATCAGCCACGTGATCAGTGCATGATAGCCACGTGATCAGTGCATTATCAGTCACATAATCAGTGTATGATCAGCCACGTGAACAGTGCATGATAGCCACATGACCATTGCATGATATGCAACGTGATTAGTTCATGTTCAGCAACGTGATCAGTGTATGTTCAGCCACGTGGTCAGTGCATGATCAGCCACGTGATCACTGTATGATCAGCCACGTGGTCAGTGCATGCGCAGTCACGTGATCAGTGTATTATAAGCCACGTGATCAGTGCATGATAGCCACGGGATCAGTGCTTGTTAGCCAAGTGATCAGTGCATGATCAGTCACGTGATCAGCGCATGATCAGTCAAGTGATCTGTCCATGATCAGCCACGTGATCAGTGCATGATAGCCAGGGGATCAGTGCCTGATCAGTCACGTGTTCAGTGTTTGATCATCCAGGTGGTCAGTGCATGGGCAGTCACATGATCAGTGAATGATAGCCATGTGATCAGTGCATGATCAGTCAAGTGATAAGTGTATGAGCAGCAACGTCAAGAATGCATGCTCAGTCACGTGATCAGGGCCTGCTGAGCTGCGTGATTCCTGTCTGGTTAGGTGCTTGACAATTGCCAACTGTGCTGCGTACCTCCTGCCTGCTCATCTGCTTGATTATTGCCAACTGAGCTGCGTGATTCCTGCCTGCTCATCTGCTTGATAACTGCAAGCTGAGCTTCATGATTCCTGCATGCTCATCTGCTTCATAATTGCCATCTGACCTGCGTGATTCCTGCCTGCTCATCTGCTTGATTATTGCCAGCTGAGCTGCGTGATTCCTGCCTGGTCACCTGCTTGATTATTGCCAGTTGAGCAGCATGATTCGTCATTGCTGAGCTGCATGCTTATTGCCTGCTGATTGCGTGGTTCGTGTGTGCTCAGCTCTTTGATTATTGCCTCCTGAGGTCCCGGATCGGGCGCCACCAGCTGGGGACCAGCCCCAGCTGATCCAGGGTATTCGAAGGAGAGATGGCCTAGGCGCCTATTTATATGCTAATCAGAGATATCAAGAATAATAGTATGAGGATAGGTCAGTAGGAAAATTCGGTGGAGAAAAGAGACTGAGTAGCTTGGTCTACACGGGAGACCAATAAAACTTCAAGACAAGAAGTTTGCACCACTTACGTAGGCCGCAGGTGCGCCCTCGAATAGCGGAAGGTGCCTCACCCTAGACACCTTCTCGAGTGGGTCTTAGCAGCCCAGGCATAATTAGTAATCCTGGTGGGTTCCACGCTCCAGATGGAGACTCAGCTGGAAGTTAAAGGGAAGAATGACAAGGAACTTTATGAATTGGAGCTCTAAGTTAACTCTTTGTCAGATTGAGCGAGATGGTGGTGGGGGACAGCCCCCAGTAAAATCAGAGGTGAGAGCACAAAGCAATAAAGTAGGCAGACTGTGGTTTTTTTGGGGGGTAGATGCTCGAGAATATCCGGGTGGACTCCTGAGTCTCCATCCCACATTTGCGTATGCCGAGCCTCCTTCCTCATGACCTTGGTCCAGAGTGGAATGCCTCCCCGGCTCCCGGCACATGATCAGTGCATGCTCAGTCACGATATCAGTGCATGATCAGCCACGTGATCACTGACTGCACAGTCACGTGATCAGCGCCTCTCAGTCACGTGATCACCGTATGATAAACATGTGATCAGTGAATGATCAGCCACGTGATCACTGCATGCTCAGTCAGGTGGTCAGTTCCTGATCAGCCACGTGATCAGTGCGTGCACAGTCACATGATCAGCGCCTGTCAGTCACTGATCACTGCATGATAAACACGTGATCAGTGCATGATAGCCACGTGATCAGTGCATGCTCAGTCACGTGATCTGTACCTGATCAGCCACGTGATCAGTGCCTGCAGAGTCACGTGATCAGGGCCTGCTGAGCTGCCTGATTCCTGCCGGCTCATCTGCATGATAATTGCCAGCTGAGCTGCGGGATTCCTGTCTGCTCATCTGCTTGCCAATTGCCAGCTGAGCTGCGTGATTCCTGCCTGGTCACCTGCTTGATTATTGCCAGTTGAGCAGCATGATTCGTCACTGCTGAGCTCCATGCTTATTGCCTACTGATTGCGTGGTTCGTGTCTGCTCAGCTCTTTGATTATTGCCTCCTGAGGTCCGTGTTCGGGCGAGACTTGCCGGGGACCAGCCCCAGCTGATCCAGGGTATTCGATGGAGAGATGGCCTAGGTGCCTATTTATATGCTAATCAGAGATATCAAGAATAATAGAATGAGGATAGGTCAGTAGGAAAATTCGGTGGAGAAAAGAGACTGAGTAGCTTGGTCTACGCGGGAGACAAATAAAACTGCAAGACAAGAAGTTTGCACCACTTAAGTAGGCCGCAGGTGCACCCTCGAATAGCGGAAGGTGCCTCACCCTAGACACCTTCTCGAGTGGGTCTTAGCAGCCCAGGCATAATTAGTAATCCTGGTGGGTTCCGCGCTCCAGATGGAGACTCAGCTGGAAGTTAAAGGGAAGAATGACAAGGAACTTTATGAATTGGAGCTCTAAGTTAACTCTTTGTCAGATTGAGGGAGATCGTGGTGGGGGACAGCCCCCAGTAAAATCAGAGGTGAGAGCACAAAGCAATAAAGTAGGCAGACTCTGTTTTTTTTCGGGGGTAGATGCTCGAGAATATCCGGGTGGACTCCTGAGTCTCCATCCCACATTTGCGTATGCCGAGCCTCCTTCCTCATGACCTTGGTCCAGAGTGGAATGCCTCCCCGGCTCCCAGCACATGATCAGTGCATGCTCAGTCACGATATCAGTGCATGATCAGCCACGTGATCACTGACTGCACAGTCACGTGATCAGCGCCTCTCAGTCACGTGATCACCGTATGATAAACACGTGATCAGTGAATGATCAGCCACGTGATCACTGCATGCTCAGTCAGGTGGTCAGTTCCTGATCAGCCACGTGATCAGTGCGTGCACAGTCACATGATCAGCGCCTGTCAGTCACTGATCACTGCATGATAAACACGTGATCAGTGCATGATAGCCACGTGATCAGTGCATGCTCAGTCACGTGATCTGTACCTGATCAGCCACGTGATCAGTGCCTGCAGAGTCACGTGATCAGGGCCTGCTGAGCTGCCTGATTCCTGCCGGCTCATCTGCATGATAATTGCCAGCTGAGCTGCGGGATTCCTGTCTGCTCATCTGCTTGCCAATTGCCAGCTGAGCTGCGTGATTCCTGCCTGGTCACCTGCTTGATTATTGCCAGTTGAGCAGCATGATTCGTCACTGCTGAGCTCCATGCTTATTGCCTACTGATTGCGTGGTTCGTGTCTGCTCAGCTCTTTGATTATTGCCTCCTGAGGTTCCTGTTCGGGCGCCACCTTCCGGGTACCAGCCCCAGCTGATCCAGGGTATTCGAAGGAGAGATGGCCTAGGGGACTATTTATATGCTCATCAGAGATATCAAGAATAATAGTATGAGGATAGGTCAGTAGGAAAATTCGGTGGAGAAAAGAGACTGAGTAGCTTGGTTTACGCGGGAGACCAATAAAACTTCAAGACAAGAAGTTTGCACCACTTACGTAGGCCACAGGCGTCCTCTCGTATAGCGGAAGGTGCCTCACCCTAGACACCTTCTCGAGTGGGTCTTAGCAGCCCAGGCATAATTAGTAATCCTGGTGGTTTCCGCGCTCCAAATGGAGACTCAACTGGAAGTTAAAGGGAAGAATGACAAGGAACTTTATGAATTGGAGCTGTAAGTTAACTCTTTGACAGAGAGAGCAAGATGGTGGTGGGCGACAGCCCCCAGTGAAATCAGAGGTGAGAGCACAAAGCAATCCAGTAGGCAGACTCTGTTTTTTTGGGGGGGTAGATGCTCGAGAATATCCGGGTGGACTCCTGAGGCTCGATCCAGCATTTGAGTATGCCGAGCCTCCTTCCTCATGACCTTTGTCCAGAGTGGAATGCCACACCGGCTCCCGGCACATGATCAGTGCATGCTCAGTCACGATATCAGTGCATGATCAGCCACCTGGTCACTGACTGCACAGTCACGTGATCAGCGCCTCTCAGTCACGTGATCACCGTATGATAAACACGTGATCAGTGAACGATCAGCCACGTGGTCACTGAATGCTCAGTCAGGTGGACAGTTCCTGATCAGCCACGTGATCAGTGCCTTCACAGTCACAAGATCAGCGCTTGTCAGTCACTGATCACTGCATGATAAACACGTGATCAGTGCATGATGAGCCACGTGATCAGTGCCTGATCATCCACGTCATCAGTGCATGTGCAGTCACAAGATCAGTGCATGATAGCCACATGATCAGCATATGATCAGTCACATGATCAGTACATGATCAGCCACATGATCAGTGCATGAATAGTTACGTGATCAATGTATGATCAGCCACGTGATCAGTGCATGATAGCCACGTGATCGGTGCATGATAAGTCACGTGACCAGGGAATGTGCAGTCACGTGATCAGTGCATGATAGCTACGGGATCAGTGCATAATAAGTCAAGTGATCATTGCATGATAAGCCATGTGATCAGTGCATGATAGCCACGTTCTCCGTGCATGATCAGTGAGGTGACCATTGCATGATCTTTCACCTGATCAGTGTATGATATCCACGTGATCAGTGAATGCGTAGTCATGCGATCAGTGCATGATAGCTACATTATCAGTGCTTGATCAGCCACGTGATCAGTGCATGATAGCCACGTAATCAGTGCATGATCATTCACGTGATCAGTGCATGATCTGCCACGTGATCAGGCCATGATAGCCACGTGACCAGTGCATGATCAGTCACATGATGAGGTGTTGATCAGCCACGTAATCCGTGCATGATAGCCACGTGATCAGTGCATGATAGCCACGTAATCAGTGCATAATAGACACTTGATCAGTGCATGGTCAGTCACGTGATCAGGTTATGATCAGCCACGTGATCAGTGCATGATAGCCACGGATCAGTGCATGATAGCCACGTGATCAGTGCATGATAGCCACGTGATCAGAGCATGATCAGTCATGTGATCAGTGTATGATCATCCACGTGATCAGTGCATGCCCAGTCACGTGACCAGTGCCTGATAGCGACGTGATCAGTGCATGATAGCCACGTGATCCGTGCATGATAGCCACGTGATCAGTGCATGATCAGTCACGTGATCAGTGCATGATCTGTCACGTGATCAGTGCATGGTCTGCCACGTGATCAGGGCATGATAGCCACGTGACCACTGCATGATCAGTCACATGATCAGGTTATGATCAGCCTCATAACCCGTGCATGATAGCCACGTGATCAGTGCATGACAGCCACGTAATCAGTGCATAATAGCCACTTGATCAGTGCATGGTCAGTCACGTGATCAGGTTATGATCAGCCACGTGATCCGTGCATGATAGCCACGTGATCAGTGCATGATAGCCACGAAATCAGTGGATGATAGCCACGTGATCAGAGCATGATCAGTCACGTGATCAGTGCATGATCAATCATGTGATCAGTGTATATCATCCACGTGATCAGTGCATGCCCAGTCACGTGACCAGTGCCTGATAGCGACGTGATCAGTGCATGATAGACACGTGATCAGTGCATGATAGCCACGTGATCAGTGCATGATCAGTCACGTGATCAGGTTATGATCAGCCACGTGATCTCTGCATGATAGCCACATGATCAGTGCATGATAGCCACGTGATCAGTGCCTGATAACCACCTGATCAGTGCATGATAATCACGTGATCAGTGCATGATCATCCTGGTGATCGGTGCATGGGCAGTCACGTGACCAGTTCCTGATTGCGACGTGATCAGTGCATGATCAGTCATGTGATCAGTGCATGATCAACTACGTGATCAGTGTATGATAGCAAGGTGATTAGTGCATGATCAGTCACGTGATCAGTGTATGACCAGCCACGTGATCAGTGCATGATAGCCATGTGATCAGTGCATGATCAGTCACGTGATCAGTGCATGATCAGCCACGTGATCAGTGAATGATAGCCACCTGACCAGTGCATGATCTGTCACGTGATCAGTGTATGATATCCACGTGATCAGTGCATGCACAGTCATGTGATCAGTGCATGATAGCTACGTGATCGTGCATGATCAGCCTCGTGATCAGTGCATGATAGCCACATTATCAGTGCATGATCAGTTACGTAATCAGTGTATGATCAGCCACGTGATCAGTGCATAATAGCCACGTGATCAGTGCATGATCAGTCACGTGATCAGTGCATGGTCAGCCACGTGATCAGTGAATGATAGCTACGTAATCAGTGCATGATCAGTTACATGATCACTGCATGTGCCACCACGTGATCAGTGCATGAGAGCCACGTGATCAGTGCATGAACAGTCACGTATTCAGTGCATGATCAGCCACGTGATCAGTGCATGATAGCCACGTGATCAGTGCATTATCAGTCACATAATCAGTGTATGATCAGCCACGTGAACAGTGCATGATAGCCACATGACCATTGCATGATATGCAACGTGATTAGTTCATGTTCAGCAACGTGATCAGTGTATGTTCAGCCACGTGGTCAGTGCATGATCAGCCACGTGTCAGTGCATCGCAGTCTCGTGATCAGTTATTATAGCCATATCAGTGCTGTACCATCAGTGCTTTAGCAGTCATGATCAGTCACGTGATCAGTGTATCAGCCAGTGTCATGATAGCCACGGTGGATGTCACGTGACAGGAATGTGCAGTCGTATCAGTGCATATAGTACGGGATCAGTGCATAAATCAGTGATCATGCATATAGCCATGTATATGATATAGCCATTCTCCGTGATCAGTATTGACATTGATGATCTTCACCTGATCAGTGATATCCACGTGATCAGTGAATGCGTAGTCATGCGATCAGTGCATGATAGCTACATTATCAGTGCTTGATCAGCCACGTGATCAGTGCATGATAGCCACGGGATCAGTGCTTGTTAGCCAAGTGATCAGTGCATGATCAGTCACGTGATCAGCGCATGATCAGTCAAGTGATCTGTCCATGATCAGCCACGTGATCAGTGCATGATAGCCAGGGGATCAGTGCCTGATCAGTCACGTGTTCAGTGTTTGATCATCCAGGTCGTCAGTGCATGGGCAGTCACGTGATCAGTGAATGATAGCCATGTGATCAGTGCATGATCAGTCAAGTGATAAGTGTATGAGCAGCAACGTCAAGAATGCATGCTCAGTCACGTGATCAGGGCCTGCTGAGCTGCGTGATTCCTGTCTGGTTAGGTGCTTGACAATTGCCAACTGTGCTGCGTACCTCCTGCCTGCTCATCTGCTTGATTATTGCCAACTGAGCTGCGTGATTCCTGCCTGCTCATCTGCTTGATAACTGCAAGCTGAGCTTCATGATTCCTGCATGCTCATCTGCTTCATAATTGCCATCTGACCTGCGTGATTCCTGCCTGCTCATCTGCTTGATTATTGCCAGCTGAGCTGCGTGATTCCTGCCTGGTCACCTGCTTGATTATTGCCAGTTGAGCAGCATGATTCGTCATTGCTGAGCTGCATGCTTATTGCCTGCTGATTGCGTGGTTCGTGTGTGCTCAGCTCTTTGATTATTGCCTCCTGAGGTCCCGGATCGGGCGCCACCAGCTGGGGACCAGCCCCAGCTGATCCAGGGTATTCGAAGGAGAGATGGCCTAGGGGACTATTTATATGCTAATCAGAGATATCAAGAATAATAGTATGAGGATAGGTCAGTAGGAAAATTCGGTGGAGAAAAGAGACTGAGTAGCTTGGTCTACGCGGGAGACCAATAAAACTTCAAGACAAGAAGTTTGCACCACTTACGTAGGCCGCAGGTGCGCCCTCGAATAGCGGAAGGTGCCTCACCCTAGACACCTTCTCGAGTGGGTCTTAGCAGCCCAGGCATAATTAGTAATCCTGGTGGGTTCCACGCTCCAGATGGAGACTCAGCTGGAAGTTAAAGGGAAGAATGACAAGGAACTTTATGAATTGGAGCTCTAAGTTAACTCTTTGTCAGATTGAGCGAGATGGTGGTGGGGGACAGCCCCCAGTAAAATCAGCGGTGAGAGCACAAAGCAATAAAGTAGGCAGACTCTGGTTTTTTGTGGGGGGTAGATGCTCGAGAATATCCGGGTGGACTCCTGGGTCACCATCACGCATTTGCGTATGCCGAGCCTCCTTCCTCATGACCTTGGTCCAGAGTGGAATGCCTCCCCTGCTCCCGGCACATGATCAGTGCATGCTCAGTCACGATATCAGTGCATGATCAGCCACGTGATCACTGACTGCACAGTCACGTGATCAGCGCCTCTCAGTCACGTGATCACCGTATGATAAACACGTGATCAGTGAATGATCAGCCACGTGATCACTGCATGCTCAGTCAGGTGGTCAGTTCCTGATCAGCCACGTGATCAGTGCGTGCACAGTCACATGATCAGCGCCTGTCAGTCACTGATCACTGCATGATAAACACGTGATCAGTGCATGATAGCCACGTGATCAGTGCATGCTCAGTCACGTGATCTGTACTTGATCAGCCACGTGATCAGTGCCTGCAGAGTCACGTGATCAGGGCCTGCTGAGCTGCCTGATTCCTGCCGGCTCATCTGCATGATAATTGCCAGCTGAGCTGCGGGATTCCTGTCTGCTCATCTGCTTGCCAATTGCCAGCTGAGCTGCGTGATTCCTGCCTGGTCACCTGCTTGATTATTGCCAGTTGAGCAGCATGATTCGTCAGTGCTGAGCTGCATGCTTATTGCCTGCTGATTGCATGGTTCGTGTCTTCTCAGCTCTTTGATTATTGCCTCCTGAGGTCCGTGTTCGGGCGAGACTTGCCGGGGACCAGCCCCAGCTGATCCAGGGTATTCGAAGGAGAGATGGCCTAGGCGCCTATTTATATGCTAATCAGAGATATCAAGAATAATAGTATGAGGATAGGTCAGTAGGAAAATTCGGTGGAGAAAAGAGACTGAGTAGCTTGGTCTACGCGGGAGACAAATAAAACTGCAAGACAAGAAGTTTGCACCACTTACGTAGGCCGCAGGTGCGCCCTCGAATAGCGGAAGGTGCCTCACCCTAGACACCTTCTCGAGTGGGTCTTAGCAGCCCAGGCATAATTAGTAATCCTGGTGGGTTCCGCGCTCCAGATGGAGACTCAGCTGGAAGTTAAAGGGAAGAATGACAAGGAACTTTATGAATTGGAGCTCTAAGTTAACTCTTTGTCAGATTGAGGGAGATCGTGGTGGGGGACAGCCCCCAGTAAAATCAGAGGTGAGAGCACAAAGCAATAAAGTAGGCAGACTGTGGTTTTTTTCGGGGGTAGATGATCGAGAATATCCGGGTGGACTCCTGAGTCTCCATCCCACATTTGCGTATGCCGAGCCTCCTTCCTCATGACCTTGGTCCAGAGTGGAATGCCTCCCGGCTCCCAGCACATGATCAGTGCATGCTCAGTCACGATATCAGTGCATGATCAGCCACGTGATCACTGACTGCACAGTCACGTGATCAGCGCCTCTCAGTCACGTGATCACCGTATGATAAACACGTGATCAGTGAATGATCAGCCACGTGATCACTGTATGCTCAGTCAGTTGGTCAGTTCCTGATCAGCCACGTGATCAGTGCGTGCACAGTCACATGATCAGCGCCTGTCAGTCACTGATCACTGCATGATAAACACGTGATCAGTGCATGATAGCCACGTGATCAGTGCATGCTCAGTCACGTGATCTGTACTTGATCAGCCACGTGATCAGTGCCTGCAGAGTCACGTGATCAGGGCCTGCTGAGCTGCCTGATTCCTCCCGGCTCATCTGCATGATAATTGCCAGCTGAGCTGCGGGATTCCTGTCTGCTCATCTGCTTGCCAATTGCCAGCTGAGCTGCGTGATTCCTGCCTGGTCACCTGCTTGATTATTGCCAGTTGAGCAGCATGATTCGTCACTGCTGAGCTCCATGCTTATTGCCTACTGATTGCGTGGTTCGTGTCTGCTCAGCTCTTTGATTATTGCCTCCTGAGGTTCCTGTTCGGGCGCCACCTTCCGGGTACCAGCCCCAGCTGATCCAGGGTATTCGAAGGAGAGATGGCCTAGGGGACTATTTATATGCTCATCAGAGATGTCAAGAATAATAGTATGAGGATAGCTCAGTAGGAAAATTCGGTGGAGAAAAGAGACTGAGTAGCTTGGTTTACTCGGGAGACCAATAAAACTTCAAGACAAGAAGTTTGCACCACTTACGTAGGCCGCAGGCGTCCTCTCGTATAGCGGAAGGTGCCTCACCCTAGACACCTTCTCGAGTGGGTCTTAGCAGCCCAGGCATAATTAGTAATCCTGGTGGTTTCCGCGCTCCAAATGGAGACTCAACTGGAAGTTAAAGGGAAGAATGACAAGGAACTTTATGAATTGGAGCTGTAAGTTAACTCTTTGACAGAGAGAGCAAGATGGTGGTGGGCGACAGCCCCCAGTGAAATCAGAGGTGAGAGCACAAAGCAATACAGTAGGCAGACTCTGTTTTTTTGGGGGGGTAGATGCTCGAGAATATCCGGGTGGAATCCTGAGGCTCGATCCAGCATTTAAGTATGCCGAGCCTCCTTCCTCATGACCTTTGTCCAGAGTGGAATGCCACACCGGCTCCCGGCACATGATCAGTGCATGCTCAGTCACGATATCAGTGCATGATCAGCCACGTGATCACTGACTGCACAGTCACGTGATCAGCGCCTCTCAGTCACGTGATCACCGTATGATAAACACGTGATCAGTGAACGATCAGCCACGTGGTCACTGAATGCTCAGTCAGGTGGACAGTTCCTGATCAGCCACGTGATCAGTGCCTTCACAGTCACAAGATCAGTGCTTGTCAGTCACTGATCACTGCATGATAAACACGTGATCAGTGCATGATGAGCCACGTGATCAGTGCCTGATCATCCACGTCATCAGTGCATGTGCAGTCACAAGATCAGTGCATGATAGCCACATGATCAGCATATGATCAGTCACATGATCAGTACATGATCAGCCACATGATCAGTGCATGATTAGTTACGTGATCAGTGTATGATCAGCCACGTGATCAGTGCATGATAGCCACGTGATCGGTGCATGATAAGTCACGTGACCAGGGAATGTGCAGTCACGTGATCAGTGCATGATAGCTACGGGATCAGTGCATAATAAGTCAAGTGATCATTGCATGATAAGCCATGTGATCAGTGCATGATAGCCACGTTCTCCGTGCATGATCAGTGAGGTGACCATTGCATGATCTTTCACCTGATCAGTGTATGATATCCACGTGATCAGTGAATGCGTAGTCATGCGATCAGTGCATGATAGCTACATTATCAGTGCTTGATCAGCCACGTGATCAGTGCATGATAGCCACGTAATCAGTGCATGATCATTCACGTGATCAGTGCATGATCTGCCACGTGATCAGGCCATGATAGCCACGTGACCAGTGCATGATCAGTCACATGATGAGGTGTTGATCAGCCACGTAATCCGTGCATGATAGCCACGTGATCAGTGCATGATAGCCACATAATCAGTGCATAATAGACACTTGATCAGTGCATGGTCAGTCACGTGATCAGGTTATGATCAGCCACATGATCAGTGCATGATAGCCACGTGATCAGTGCATGATAGCCACGTGATCAGTGCATGATAGCCACGTGATCAGAGCATGATCAGTCATGTGATCAGTGTATGATCATCCACGTGATCAGTGCATGCCCAGTCACGTGACCAGTGCCTGATAGCGACGTGATCAGTGCATGATAGCCACGTGATCCGTGCATGATAGCCACGTGATCAGTGCATGATCAGTCACGTGATCAGTGCATGATCTGTCACGTGATAAGTGCATGATCTGTCACGTGATCAGTGCATGGTCTGCCACGTGATCAGGGCATGATAGCCACGTGACCAGTGCATGATCAGTCACATGATCCGGTTATGATCAGCCTCGTAACCCGTGCATGATAGCCACGTGATCAGTGCATGATAGCCACGTAATCAGTGCATAATAGCCACTTGATCAGTGCATGGTCAGTCACGTGATCAGGTTATGATCAGCCACGTGATCCGTGCATGATAGCCACGTGATCAGTGCATGATAGCCACGAAATCAGTGGATGATAGCCACGTGATCAGAACATGATCAGTCACGTGATCAGTGCATGATCAATCATGTGATCAGTGTATATCATCCACGTGATCAGTGCATGCCCAGTCACGTGACCAGTGCCTGATAGCGACGTGATCAGTGCATGATAGACACGTGATCAGTGCATGATAGCCACGTGATCAGTGCATGATCAGTCACGTGATCAGGTTATGATCAGCCACGTGATCTCTGCATGATAGCCACATGATCAGTGCATGATAGCCACGTGATCAGTGCCTGATAACCACCTGATCAGTGCATGATAATCACGTGATCAGTGCATGATCATCCTGGTGATCGGTGCATGGGCAGTCACGTGACCAGTTCCTGATTGCGACGTGATCAGTGCATGATCAGTCATGTGATCAGTGCATGATCAACTACGTGATCAGTGTATGATAGCAAGGTGATTAGTGCATGATCAGTCACGTGATCAGTGTATGACCAGCCACGTGATCAGTGCATGATAGCCATGTGATCAGTGCATGATCAGTCACGTGATCAGTGCATGATCAGCCACGTGATCAGTGAATGATAGCCACCTGACCAGTGCATGATCTGTCACGTGATCAGTGTATGATATCCACGTGATCAGTGCATGCACAGTCATGTGATCAGTGCATGATAGCTACGTGATCGTGCATGATCAGCCTCGTGATCAGTGCATGATAGCCACATTATCAGTGCATGATCAGTTACGTAATCAGTGTATGATCAGCCACGTGATCAGTGCATAATAGCCACGTGATCAGTGCATGATCAGTCACGTGATCAGTGCATGGTCAGCCACGTGATCAGTGAATGATAGCTACGTAATCAGTGCATGATCAGTTACATGATCACTGCATGTGCCACCACGTGATCAGTGCATGAGAGCCACGTGATCAGTGCATGAACAGTCACGTATTCAGTGCATGATCAGCCACGTGATCAGTGCATGATAGCCACGTGATCAGTGCATTATCAGTCACATAATCAGTGTATGATCAGCCACGTGAACAGTGCATGATAGCCACATGACCATTGCATGATATGCAACGTGATTAGTTCATGTTCAGCAACGTGATCAGTGTATGTTCAGCCACGTGGTCAGTGCATGATCAGCCACGTGATCACTGTATGATCAGCCACGTGGTCAGTGCATGCGCAGTCTCGTGATCAGTGTATTATAAGCCACGTGATCAGTGCATGATAGCCACGGGATCAGTGCTTGTTAGCCAAGTGATCAGTGCATGATCAGTCACGTGATCAGTGTATGATCAGCCACGTGATCAGTGCATGATAGCCACGTGATCGGTGCATGATAAGTCACGTGACCAGGAATGTGCAGTCACGTGATCAGTGCATGATAGCTACGGGATCAGTGCATAATAAGTCAAGTGATCATTGCATGATAAGCCATGTGATCAGTGCATGATAGCCACGTTCTCCGTGCATGATCAGTGATGTGACCATTGCATGATCTTTCACCTGATCAGTGTATGATATCCACGTGATCAGTGAATGCGTAGTCATGCGATCAGTGCATGATAGCTACATTATCAGTGCTTGATCAGCCACGTGATCAGTGCATGATAGCCACGTAATCAGTGCATGATCATTCACGTGATCAGTGCATGATCTGCCACGTGATCAGGCCATGATAGCCACGTGACCAGTGCATGATCAGTCACATGATGAGGTGTTGATCAGCCACGTAATCCGTGCATGATAGCCACGTGATCAGTGCATGATAGCCACATAATCAGTGCATAATAGACACTTGATCAGTGCATGGTCAGTCACGTGATCAGGTTATGATCAGCCACATGATCAGTGCATGATAGCCACGTGATCAGTGCATGATAGCCACGTGATCAGTGCATGATAGCCACGTGATCAGAGCATGATCAGTCATGTGATCAGTGTATGATCATCCACGTGATCAGTGCATGCCCAGTCACGTGACCAGTGCCTGATAGCGACGTGATCAGTGCATGATAGCCACGTGATCCGTGCATGATAGCCACGTGATCAGTGAATGATCAGTCACGTGATCAGTGCATGATCTGTCACGTGATAAGTGCATGATCTGTCACGTGATCAGTGCATGGTCTGCCACGTGATCAGGGCATGATAGCCACGTGACCAGTGCATGATCAGTCACATGATCCGGTTATGATCAGCCTCGTAACCCGTGCATGATAGCCACGTGATCAGTGCATGATAGCCACGTAATCAGTGCATAATAGCCACTTGATCAGTGCATGGTCAGTCACGTGATCAGGTTATGATCAGCCACGTGATCCGTGCATGATAGCCACGTGATCAGTGCATGATAGCCACGAAATCAGTGGATGATAGCCACGTGATCAGAACATGATCAGTCACGTGATCAGTGCATGATCAATCATGTGATCAGTGTATATCATCCACGTGATCAGTGCATGCCCAGTCACGTGACCAGTGCCTGATAGCGACGTGATCAGTGCATGATAGACACGTGATCAGTGCATGATAGCCACGTGATCAGTGCATGATCAGTCACGTGATCAGGTTATGATCAGCCACGTGATCTCTGCATGATAGCCACATGATCAGTGCATGATAGCCACGTGATCAGTGCCTGATAACCACCTGATCAGTGCATGATAATCACGTGATCAGTGCATGATCATCCTGGTGATCGGTGCATGGGCAGTCACGTGACCAGTTCCTGATTGCGACGTGATCAGTGCATGATCAGTCATGTGATCAGTGCATGATCAACTACGTGATCAGTGTATGATAGCAAGGTGATTAGTGCATGATCAGTCACGTGATCAGTGTATGACCAGCCACGTGATCAGTGCATGATAGCCATGTGATCAGTGCATGATCAGTCACGTGATCAGTGCATGATCAGCCACGTGATCAGTGAATGATAGCCACCTGACCAGTGCATGATCTGTCACGTGATCAGTGTATGATATCCACGTGATCAGTGCATGCACAGTCATGTGATCAGTGCATGATAGCTACGTGATCGTGCATGATCAGCCTCGTGATCAGTGCATGATAGCCACATTATCAGTGCATGATCAGTTACGTAATCAGTGTATGATCAGTCACGTGATCAGTGCATAATAGCCACGTGATCAGTGCATGATCAGTCACGTGATCAGTGCATGGTCAGCCACGTGATCAGTGAATGATAGCTACGTAATCAGTGCATGATCAGTTACATGATCACTGCATGCGCCACCACGTGATCAGTGCATGAGAGCCACGTGATCAGTGCATGAACAGTCACGTCTTCAGTGCATGATCAGTCACATAATCAGTGTATGATCAGCCACGTGAACAGTGCATGATAGCCACATGACCATTGCATGATATGCAACGTGATTAGTTCATGTTCAGCAACGTGATCAGTGTATGTTCAGCCACGTGGTCAGTGCATGATCAGCCACGTGATCACTGTATGATCAGCCACGTGGTCAGTGCATGTGCAGTCACGTGATCAGTGTATTATAAGCCACGTGATCAGTGCATGATAGCCACGGGATCAGTGCTTGTTAGCCAAGTGATCAGTGCATGATCAGTCACGTGATCAGTGCATGATCAGCCACGTGATCAGTGCATGATAGCCAGGGGATCAGTGCCTGATCAGTCACGTGTTCAGTGTTTGATCATCCAGGTGGTCAGTGCATGGGCAGTCACGTGATCAGTGAATGATAGCCATGTGATCAGTGCATGATCAGTCAAGTGATAAGTGTATGAGCAGCAACGTCAAGAATGCATGCTCAGTCACGTGATCAGGGCCTGCTTAGCTGCGTGATTCCTGTCTGGTTAGGTGCTTGACAATTGCCAACTGTGCTGCGTACCTCCTGCCTGCTCATCTGCTTGATTATTGCCAACTGAGCTGCGTGATTCCTGCCTGCTCATCTGCTTGATAACTGCAAGCTGAGCTTCATGATTCCTGCATGCTCATCTGCTTCATAATTGCCATCTGACCTGCGTGATTCCTGCCTGCTCATCTGCTTGATTATTGCCAGCTGAGCTGCGTGATTCCGGCCTGGTCACCTGCTTGATTATTGCCAGTTGAGCAGCATGATTCGTCATTGCTGAGCTGCATGCTTATTGCCTGCTGATTGCGTGGTTCGTGTGTGCTCAGCTCTTTGATTATTGCCTCCTGAGGTCCCGGAACGGGCGCCACCAGCTGGGGACCAGCCCCAGCTGATCCAGGGTATTCGAAGGAGAGATGGCCTAGGGGACTATTTATATGCTAATCAGAGATATCAAGAATAATAGTATGAGGATAGGTCAGTAGGAAAATTCGGTGGAGAAAAGAGACTGAGTAGCTTGGTCTACGAGGGAGACCAATAAAACTTCAAGACAAGAAGTTTGCACCACTTACGTAGGCCGCAGGTGCGCCCTCGAATAGCGGAAGGTGCCTCACCCTAGACACCTTCTCGAGTGGGTCTTAGCAGCCCAGGCATAATTAGTAATCCTGGTGGGTTCCACGCTCCAGATGGAGACTCAGCTGGAAGTTAAAGGGAAGAATGACAAGGAACTTTATGAATTGGAGCTCTAAGTTAACTCTTTGTCAGATTGAGCGAGATGGTGGTGGGGGACAGCCCCCAGTAAAATCAGCGGTGAGAGCACAAAGCAATAAAGTAGGCAGACTCTGGTTTTTTGTGGGGGGTAGATGCTCGAGAATATCCGGGTGGACTCCTGGGTCACCATCACGCATTTGCGTATGCCGAGCCTCCTTCCTCATGACCTTGGTCCAGAGTGGAATGCCTCCCCTGCTCCCGGCACATGATCAGTGCATGCTCAGTCACGATATCAGTGCATGATCAGCCACGTGATCACTGACTGCACAGTCACGTGATCAGCGCCTCTCAGTCACGTGATCACCGTATGATAAACAGGTGATCAGTGAATGATCAGCCACGTGATCACTGCATGCTCAGTCAGGTGGTCAGTTCCTGATCAGCCACGTGATCAGTGCGTGCACAGTCACATGATCAGCGCCTGTCAGTCACTGATCACTGCATGATAAACACGTGATCAGTGCATGATAGCCACGTGATCAGTGCATGCTCAGTCACGTGATCTGTACTTGATCAGCCACGTGATCAGTGCCTGCAGAGTCACGTGATCAGGGCCTGCTGAGCTGCCTGATTCCTGCCGGCTCATCTGCATGATAATTGCCAGCTGAGCTGCGGGATTCCTGTCTGCTCATCTGCTTGCCAATTGCCAGCTGAGCTGCGTGATTCCTGCCTGGTCACCTGCTTGATTATTGCCAGTTGAGCAGCATGATTCGTCAGTGCTGAGCTGCATGCTTATTGCCTGCTGATTGCATGGTTCGTGTCTTCTCAGCTCTTTGATTATTGCCTCCTGAGGTCCGTGTTCGGGCGAGACTTGCCGGGGACCAGCCCCAGCTGATCCAGGGTATTCGAAGGAGAGATGGCCTAGGCGCCTATTTATATGCTAATCAGAGATATCAAGAATAATAGTATGAGGATAGGTCAGTAGGAAAATTCGGTGGAGAAAAGAGACTGAGTAGCTTGGTCTACGCGGGAGACAAATAAAACTGCAAGACAAGAAGTTTGCACCACTTACGTAGGCCGCAGGTGCGCCCTCGAATAGCGGAAGGTGCCTCACCCTAGACACCTTCTCGAGTGGGTCTTAGCAGCCCAGGCATAATTAGTAATCCTGGTGGGTTCCGCGCTCCAGATGGAGACTCAGCTGGAAGTTAAAGGGAAGAATGACAAGGAACTTTATGAATTGGAGCTCTAAGTTAACTCTTTGTCAGATTGAGGGAGATCGTGGTGGGGGACAGCCCCCAGTAAAATCAGAGGTGAGAGCACAAAGCAATAAAGTAGGCAGACTGTGGTTTTTTTCGGGGGTAGATGATCGAGAATATCCGGGTGGACTCCTGAGTCTCCATCCCACATTTGCGTATGCCGAGCCTCCTTCCTCATGACCTTGGTCCAGAGTGGAATGCCTCCCGGCTCCCAGCACATGATCAGTGCATGCTCAGTCACGATATCAGTGCATGATCAGCCACGTGATCACTGACTGCACAGTCACGTGATCAGCGCCTCTCAGTCACGTGATCACCGTATGATAAACACGTGATCAGTGAATGATCAGCCACGTGATCACTGTATGCTCAGTCAGTTGGTCAGTTCCTGATCAGCCACGTGATCAGTGCGTGCACAGTCACATGATCAGCGCCTGTCAGTCACTGATCACTGCATGATAAACACGTGATCAGTGCATGATAGCCACGTGATCAGTGCATGCTCAGTCACGTGATCTGTACTTGATCAGCCACGTGATCAGTGCCTGCAGAGTCACGTGATCAGGGCCTGCTGAGCTGCCTGATTCCTCCCGGCTCATCTGCATGATAATTGCCAGCTGAGCTGCGGGATTCCTGTCTGCTCATCTGCTTGCCAATTGCCAGCTGAGCTGCGTGATTCCTGCCTGGTCACCTGCTTGATTATTGCCAGTTGAGCAGCATGATTCGTCACTGCTGAGCTCCATGCTTATTGCCTACTGATTGCGTGGTTCGTGTCTGCTCAGCTCTTTGATTATTGCCTCCTGAGGTTCCTGTTCGGGCGCCACCTTCCGGGTACCAGCCCCAGCTGATCCAGGGTATTCGAAGGAGAGATGGCCTAGGGGACTATTTATATGCTCATCAGAGATGTCAAGAATAATAGTATGAGGATAGCTCAGTAGGAAAATTCGGTGGAGAAAAGAGACTGAGTAGCTTGGTTTACTCGGGAGACCAATAAAACTTCAAGACAAGAAGTTTGCACCACTTACGTAGGCCGCAGGCGTCCTCTCGTATAGCGGAAGGTGCCTCACCCTAGACACCTTCTCGAGTGGGTCTTAGCAGCCCAGGCATAATTAGTAATCCTGGTGGTTTCCGCGCTCCAAATGGAGACTCAACTGGAAGTTAAAGGGAAGAATGACAAGGAACTTTATGAATTGGAGCTGTAAGTTAACTCTTTGACAGAGAGAGCAAGATGGTGGTGGGCGACAGCCCCCAGTGAAATCAGAGGTGAGAGCACAAAGCAATACAGTAGGCAGACTCTGGTTTTTTGGGGGGGTAGATGCTCGAGAATATCCGGGTAGAATCCTGAGGCTCGATCCAGCATTTAAGTATGCCGAGCCTCCTTCCTCATGACCTTTGTCCAGAGTGGAATGCCACACCGGCTCCCGGCACATGATCAGTGCATGCTCAGTCACGATATCAGTGCATGATCAGCCACGTGATCACTGACTGCACAGTCACGTGATCAGCGCCTCTCAGTCACGTGATCACCGTATGATAAACACGTGATCAGTGAACGATCAGCCACGTGGTCACTGAATGCTCAGTCAGGTGGACAGTTCCTGATCAGCCACGTGATCAGTGCCTTCACAGTCACAAGATCAGTGCTTGTCAGTCACTGATCACTGCATGATAAACACGTGATCAGTGCATGATGAGCCACGTGATCAGTGCCTGATCATCCACGTCATCAGTGCATGTGCAGTCACAAGATCAGTGCATGATAGCCACATGATCAGCATATGATCAGTCACATGATCAGTACATGATCAGCCACATGATCAGTGCATGATTAGTTACGTGATCAGTGTATGATCAGCCACGTGATCAGTGCATGATAGCCACGTGATCGGTGCATGATAAGTCACGTGACCAGGGAATGTGCAGTCACGTGATCAGTGCATGATAGCTACGGGATCAGTGCATAATAAGTCAAGTGATCATTGCATGATAAGCCATGTGATCAGTGCATGATAGCCACGTTCTCCGTGCATGATCAGTGAGGTGACCATTGCATGATCTTTCACCTGATCAGTGTATGATATCCACGTGATCAGTGAATGCGTAGTCATGCGATCAGTGCATGATAGCTACATTATCAGTGCTTGATCAGCCACGTGATCAGTGCATGATAGCCACGTAATCAGTGCATGATCATTCACGTGATCAGTGCATGATCTGCCACGTGATCAGGCCATGATAGCCACGTGACCAGTGCATGATCAGTCACATGATGAGGTGTTGATCAGCCACGTAATCCGTGCATGATAGCCACGTGATCAGTGCATGATAGCCACGTAATCAGTGGATAATAGACACTTGATCAGTTCATGGTCAGTCACGTGATCAGGTTATGATCAGCCACATGATCAGTGCATGATAGCCACGTGATCAGTGCATGATAGCCACGTGATCAGTGCATGATAGCCACGTGATCAGAGCATGATCAGTCATGTGATCAGTGTATGATCATCCACGTGATCAGTGCATGCCCAGTCACGTGACCAGTGCCTGATAGCGACGTGATCAGTGCATGATAGCCACGTGATCAGTGCATGATCAGTCACGTGATCAGTGCATGATCTGTCACGTGATAAGTGCATGATCTGTCACGTGATCAGTGCATGGTCTGCCACGTGATCAGGGCATGATAGCCACGTGACCAGTGCATGATCAGTCACATGATCCGGTTATGATCAGCCTCGTAACCCGTGCATGATAGCCACGTGATCAGTGCATGATAGCCACGTAATCAGTGCATAATAGCCACTTGATCAGTGCATGGTCAGTCACGTGATCAGGTTATGATCAGCCACGTGATCCGTGCATGATAGCCACGTGATCAGTGCATGATAGCCACGAAATCAGTGGATGATAGCCACGTGATCAGAACATGATCAGTCACGTGATCAGTGCATGATCAATCATGTGATCAGTGTATATCATCCACGTGATCAGTGCATGCCCAGTCACGTGACCAGTGCCTGATAGCGACGTGATCAGTGCATGATAGACACGTGATCAGTGCATGATAGCCACGTGATCAGTGCATGATCAGTCACGTGATCAGGTTATGATCAGCCACGTGATCTCTGCATGATAGCCACATGATCAGTGCATGATAGCCACGTGATCAGTGCCTGATAACCACCTGATCAGTGCATGATAATCACGTGATCAGTGCATGATCATCCTGGTGATCGGTGCATGGGCAGTCACGTGACCAGTTCCTGATTGCGACGTGATCAGTGCATGATCAGTCATGTGATCAGTGCATGATCAACTACGTGATCAGTGTATGATAGCAAGGTGATTAGTGCATGATCAGTCACGTGATCAGTGTATGACCAGCCACGTGATCAGTGCATGATAGCCATGTGATCAGTGCATGATCAGTCACGTGATCAGTGCATGATCAGCCACGTGATCAGTGAATGATAGCCACCTGACCAGTGCATGATCTGTCACGTGATCAGTGTATGATATCCACGTGATCAGTGCATGCACAGTCATGTGATCAGTGCATGATAGCTACGTGATCGTGCATGATCAGCCTCGTGATCAGTGCATGATAGCCACATTATCAGTGCATGATCAGTTACGTAATCAGTGTATGATCAGCCACGTGATCAGTGCATAATAGCCACGTGATCAGTGCATGATCAGTCACGTGATCAGTGCATGGTCAGCCACGTGATCAGTGAATGATAGCTACGTAATCAGTGCATGATCAGTTACATGATCACTGCATGTGCCACCACGTGATCAGTGCATGAGAGCCACGTGATCAGTGCATGAACAGTCACGTATTCAGTGCATGATCAGCCACGTGATCAGTGCATGATAGCCACGTGATCAGTGCATTATCAGTCACATAATCAGTGTATGATCAGCCACGTGAACAGTGCATGATAGCCACATGACCATTGCATGATATGCAACGTGATTAGTTCATGTTCAGCAACGTGATCAGTGTATGTTCAGCCACGTGGTCAGTGCATGATCAGCCACGTGATCACTGTATGATCAGCCACGTGGTCAGTGCATGCGCAGTCTCGTGATCAGTGTATTATAAGCCACGTGATCAGTGCATGATAGCCACGGGATCAGTGCTTGTTAGCCAAGTGATCAGTGCATGATCAGTCACGTGATCAGTGTATGATCAGCCACGTGATCAGTGCATGATAGCCACGTGATCGGTGCATGATAAGTCACGTGACCAGGAATGTGCAGTCACGTGATCAGTGCATGATAGCTACGGGATCAGTGCATAATAAGTCAAGTGATCATTGCATGATAAGCCATGTGATCAGTGCATGATAGCCACGTTCTCCGTGCATGATCAGTGATGTGACCATTGCATGATCTTTCACCTGATCAGTGTATGATATCCACGTGATCAGTGAATGCGTAGTCATGCGATCAGTGCATGATAGCTACATTATCAGTGCTTGATCAGCCACGTGATCAGTGCATGATAGCCACGTAATCAGTGCATGATCATTCACGTGATCAGTGCATGATCTGCCACGTGATCAGGCCATGATAGCCACGTGACCAGTGCATGATCAGTCACATGATGAGGTGTTGATCAGCCACGTAATCCGTGCATGATAGCCACGTGATCAGTGCATGATAGCCACATAATCAGTGCATAATAGACACTTGATCAGTGCATGGTCAGTCACGTGATCAGGTTATGATCAGCCACATGATCAGTGCATGATAGCCACGTGATCAGTGCATGATAGCCACGTGATCAGTGCATGATAGCCACGTGATCAGAGCATGATCAGTCATGTGATCAGTGTATGATCATCCACGTGATCAGTGCATGCCCAGTCACGTGACCAGTGCCTGATAGCGACGTGATCAGTGCATGATAGCCACGTGATCCGTGCATGATAGCCACGTGATCAGTGAATGATCAGTCACGTGATCAGTGCATGATCTGTCACGTGATAAGTGCATGATCTGTCACGTGATCAGTGCATGGTCTGCCACGTGATCAGGGCATGATAGCCACGTGACCAGTGCATGATCAGTCACATGATCCGGTTATGATCAGCCTCGTAACCCGTGCATGATAGCCACGTGATCAGTGCATGATAGCCACGTAATCAGTGCATAATAGCCACTTGATCAGTGCATGGTCAGTCACGTGATCAGGTTATGATCAGCCACGTGATCCGTGCATGATAGCCACGTGATCAGTGCATGATAGCCACGAAATCAGTGGATGATAGCCACGTGATCAGAACATGATCAGTCACGTGATCAGTGCATGATCAATCATGTGATCAGTGTATATCATCCACGTGATCAGTGCATGCCCAGTCACGTGACCAGTGCCTGATAGCGACGTGATCAGTGCATGATAGACACGTGATCAGTGCATGATAGCCACGTGATCAGTGCATGATCAGTCACGTGATCAGGTTATGATCAGCCACGTGATCTCTGCATGATAGCCACATGATCAGTGCATGATAGCCACGTGATCAGTGCCTGATAACCACCTGATCAGTGCATGATAATCACGTGATCAGTGCATGATCATCCTGGTGATCGGTGCATGGGCAGTCACGTGACCAGTTCCTGATTGCGACGTGATCAGTGGCATGATCAGTCATGTGATCAGTGCATGATCAACTACGTGATCAGTGTATGATAGCAAGGTGATTAGTGCATGATCAGTCACGTGATCAGTGTATGACCAGCCACGTGATCAGTGCATGATAGCCATGTGATCAGTGCATGATCAGTCACGTGATCAGTGCATGATCAGCCACGTGATCAGTGAATGATAGCCACCTGACCAGTGCATGATCTGTCACGTGATCAGTGTATGATATCCACGTGATCAGTGCATGCACAGTCATGTGATCAGTGCATGATAGCTACGTGATCGTGCATGATCAGCCTCGTGATCAGTGCATGATAGCCACATTATCAGTGCATGATCAGTTACGTAATCAGTGTATGATCAGTCACGTGATCAGTGCATAATAGCCACGTGATCAGTGCATGATCAGTCACGTGATCAGTGCATGGTCAGCCAACGTGATCAGTGAATGATAGCTACGTAATCAGTGCATGATCAGTTACATGATCACTGCATGCGCCACCACGTGATCAGTGCATGAGAGCCACGTGATCAGTGCATGAACAGTCACGTCTTCAGTGCATGATCAGTCACATAATCAGTGTATGATCAGCCACGTGAACAGTGCATGATAGCCACATGACCATTGCATGATATGCAACGTGATTAGTTCATGTTCAGCAACGTGATCAGTGTATGTCAGCCACGTGGTCAGTGCATGATCAGCCACGTGATCAGTGTATGATCAGCCACGTGTTCAGTGCATGTGCAGTCACGTGATCAGTGTATTATAAGCCACGTGATCAGTTGCTGATAGCCACGGGATCAGTGCTTGTTAGCCAAGTGATCAGTGCATGATCAGTCACTGTGATCAGTGCATGATCAGCCACGTGATCAGTGCATGATAGCCAGGGGATCAGTGCCTGATCAGTCACGTGTTCAGTGTTTGATCATCCAGGTGGTCAGTGCATGGGCAGTTCACGTGATCAGTGA
This sequence comes from Bos taurus, assembly GCF_002263795.3. Lineage (NCBI taxonomy): Eukaryota > Metazoa > Chordata > Mammalia > Artiodactyla > Bovidae > Bos > Bos taurus. The sequence continues at coordinate 50,143 of NW_020190689.1, forward strand.
ATGATAGCCATGTGATCAGTGCATGATCAGTCAAGTGAATAAGTGTATGAGCAGGCAACGTCAAGAATGCATTGCTCAGTCAGGTTGATCAGGGCCTGCTTAGCTGCGTGATTCCTGTCTGGTTAGGTGCTTGACAATTGCCAACTGTGCTGCGTACCTCCTGCCTGGCATCATCTGCTTGAATTATTGCCAACTGATGCTGCCGTGATTCCTGGCCTGCTCATTCCTGCTTGATACTGCAAGGCTGAGCTTCTTGATTCCTGCATGCTCATGTGCTTGATAATTGCCATCTGAGCTGCGTGATTCCTGCCTGCTCATCTGCTTGATTATTGCCAGCTGAGCTGCGTGATTCCGGCCTGGTCACCTGCTTGATTATTGCCAGTTGAGCAGCATGATTCGTCATGCTGAGCTGCATGCTTATTGCCTGCTGATTGCGTGGTTCGTGTGTGCTCAGCTCTTTGATTATTGCCTCCTGAGGTCCCGGATCGGGCGCCACCAGCTGGGACCAGCCCCAGCTGATCCAGGTATTCGAAGGAGAGATGGCCTAGGGGACTATTTATATGCTAATCAGAGATATCAAGAATAATAGTATGAGGATAGGTCAGTAGGAAATTCGGTGGAGAAAAGGGACTGAGTAGCTTGGTCTACGAGGGAGACCAATAAAACTTCAAGACAAGAAGTTTGCACCACTTACGTAGGCCGCAGTGCGCCCTCGAATAGCGGAAGGTGCCTCACCCTAGACACCTTCTCGAGTGGGTCTTAGCAGCCCAGGCATAATTAGTAATCCTGGTGGGTTCCACGCTCCAGATGGAGACTCAGCTGGAAGTTAAGGGAAGAATGACAAGGAACTTTATGAATTGGAGCTCTAAGTTAACCTTTGTCAGAATTGAGCGAGATGGTGGTGGGGACAGCCCCCATGAAAATCAGCGGTGAGAGCACAAAGCAATAAGTAGGCAGACTCTGGTTTTTTGTGGGGGGTAGATGCTCGAGAATATCCGGGTGGACTCCTGGGTCTCATCACGCATTTGCGTATGCCGAGCCTCCTTCCTCATGACCTTGGTCCAGAGTGGAATGCCTCACCTGCTCCCGGCACATGATCAGTGCATGCTCAGTCACGATATCAGTGCATGATCAGCCACGTGGTCACTGACTGCACAGTCACGTGATCAGCGCCGTCTCAGTCACGTGATCACCGTATGATAAACACGTGATCAGTGAATGATCAGCCACGTGATCACTGCATGCTCAGTCAGGTGGTCAGTTCCTGATCAGCCACGTGATCAGTGCGTGCACAGTCACATGATCAGCGCCTGTCAGTCACTGATCACTGCATGATAAACACGTGATCAGTGCATGATAGCCACGTGATCAGTGCATGCTCAGTCACGTGATCTGATACTTGATCAAGCCACGTGATCAGTGCCTGCAGAGTCACGTGATCAGGGCCTGCTGAGCTGCCTGATTCCTGCCGGCTCATCTGCATGATAATTGCCAGCTGAGCTGCGGGATTCCTGTCTGCTCATTGCTTGCCAATTGCCAGCTGAGCTGCGTGATTCCTGCCTGGTCACCTGCTTGATTATTGCCAGTTGAGCAGCATGATTCGTCAGTGCTGAGCTGCATGCTTATTGCCTGCTGATTGCATGGTTCGTGTCTTCTCAGCTCTTTGATTTTGCCTTCCTGAGGTCCGTGTTCGGGCGAGACTTGCCGGGGACCAGCCCCAGCTGATCCAGGGTATTCGAAGGAGAGATGGCCTAGGCGGCCTATTTATATGCTAATCTAGAGATATCAAGATAATAGTATGAGGATAGGTCAGTAGGGAATTCGGTGGAGAAAGAGACTGAGTAGCTTGGTCTACGCGGGAGACAAATAAAAACTGCAAGACAAGAAGTTTGCACCACTTACGTAGGCGCAGGTGCGCCCTCGAATAGCGGAAGGTGCCTCACCCTAGAACCTTCTCGAGTGGGTCTTAGCAGCCCAGCATAATTAGTAATCCTGGTGGGTTCCCGCTCCAGATGGAGACTCAGCTTGGAAGTTAAGGAAGAATGACAAGGAACTATTATGAATTGGAGCTCTAAGTTAACTCTTTGTCAGATTTGAGGGAGATCGTGGTGGGGGACAGCCCCCAGTAAAATCAGAGGTGAGAGCACAAAGCAATAAAGTAGGGCAGACTGTGGTTTTTTGCGGGGTAGATGATCGAGAATATCCGGGGTGGACTCCTGAGTCTCCATCCCACATTTGCGTATGCCGAGCCTCCTTCCTCATGACCTTGGTCCAGAGTGGAATGCTCCCGGCTCCCAGCACATGATCAGTGCATGCTCAGTCACGATATCAGTGGCATGATCAGCCACGTGATCACTGACTGCACAGTCACGTGATCAGCGCCTCTCAGTCACGTGATCACCGTATGATAAACACGTGATCAGTGAATGATCAGCCACGTGATCACTGTATGCTCAGTCAGTTGGTCAGTTCCTGATCAGCCACGTGATCAGTGCGTGCACAGTCACATGATCAGCGCCTGTCAGTCACTGATCACTGCATGATAAACACGTGATCAGTGCATGATAGCCACGTGATCAGTGCATGCTCAGTCACGTGATCTGTACTTGATCAGCCACGTGATCAGTGCCTGCAGAGTCACGTGATCAGGCCTGAGCTGCCTGATTCCTCCCGGCTCATCTGCATGATAATTGCCAGCTGAGCTGCGGGATTCCTGTCTGCTTCATCTGCTTGCCAATTGCCAGCTGAGCTGCGTGATTCCTGCCTGGTCACCTGCTTGATTATTGCCAGTTGAGCCAGCATGATTCGTCACTGCTGAGCTCCATGCTTATTGCCTACTGATTTGCGTGGTTCGTGTCTGCTCAGCTCTTTGATTTATTGCCTCCTAGGTTCCTGTTCGGGGCGCCACTCCGGGTACCAGCCCCAGCTGATCCAGGGTATTCGAAGGAGAGATGGCCTATAGGGGACTATTTATATGCTCATCAGAGATGTCAAGAATAATTAGTATGAGGATAGCTCAGTAAGGAAAATTCGGTGGGAGAAAAGAGACTGAGTAGCTTGGTTTACTCGGGAGACCAATAAAAACTTCAAGACAAGAAGTTTGCACCACTTACGTAGGCCGCAGGCGTCCTCTCGTATAGCGGAAGGTGCCTCACCCTAGACACCTTCTCGAGTGGTCTTAGCAGCCAGGCATAATTAGTAATCCTGGTGGTTTCCGCCGCTCCAAATGGAGACTCAACTGGGAAGTTAAAGGGAAGAATGACAAGAACTTTATGAATTTGGAGCTGTAAGTTAACTCTTTGACAGAGAGAGCAAGATGGTGGTGGGCGACAGCCCCAGTGAAATCAAGGTGAGAGCACAAAGCAATACAGTAGGCAGACTCTGTTTTTTTTGGGGGGTAGATGCTCGAGAATATCTGGTGGACTCCTGAGGCTCGATCCAGCATTTGAGTATGCCGAGCCTCCTTCCTCATGACCTTTGTCCAGAGTGGAATGCCACACCGGCTCCCGGCACATGATCAGTGCATGCTCAGTCACGATATCAGTGCATGATCAGCCACCTGGTCACTGACTGCACAGTCACGTGATCAGCGCCTCTCAGTCACGTGATCACCGTATGATAAAACACGTGATCAGTGAACGATCAGCCACGTGGTCACTGAATGCTCAGTCAGGTGGACAGTTCCTTGATCAGCCACGTGATCAGTGCCTTCACAGTCACAAGATCAGCGCTTGTCAGTCACTGATCACTGCATGATAAACACGTTGATCAGTGCATGATGAGCCACGTGATCAGTGCCTGATCATCCACGTCATCAGTGCATGTGCAGTCACAAGATCAGTGCATGATAGCCACATGATCAGCATATGATCAGTCACATGATCAAGTACATGATCAGCCACATGATCAGTGCATGATTAGTTACATGATCAGTGTCATGATCAGCCACGTGATCAGTGCATGATAGCCACGTGATCGGTGCATGATAAGTCACGTGACCAGGGAATGTGCAGTCACGTGATGCAGTGCATGATAGCTACGGGATCAGTGCATAATAAGTCAAGAGATCATTGCATGATAAGCCATGTGATCAGTGCATGATAGCCACGTTCTCCGTGCATGATCAGTGAGGTGACCATTGCATGATTTTCAGCCTGATCAGTGTATGATATCCACGTCATCAGTGAATGCGTAAGTCATGCGATCAGTGCATGATAGCTACATTATCAGTGCTTGATCAGCCACGTGATCAGTGCATGATAGCCACGTAATCAGTGCATGATCATTCACGTGATCAGTGCATGATCTGCCACGTGATCAGCCATTGATAGCCAGTGACCAGTGCATGATCAGTCACATGATGAGGTGTTGATCAGCCACGTAATCCGTGCTGATAGCCACGTGATCAGTGCATGATAGCCACGTAATCAGTGCATAATAGACACTTGATCAGTGCATGGTCAGTCACGTGATCAGGTTATGATCAGCCACATGATCAGTGCATGATAGCCACGTGATCAGTGCATGATAGCCACGTAATCAGTGCATGATAGCCACGTGATCAGAGCATGATCAGTCATGTGATCAGTGTATGATCATCCACGTGATCAGTGCATGCCCAGTCACGTGACCAGTGCCTGATAGCGACGTGATCAGTGCATGATAGCCACGTGATCCACGTGCATGATCAGTCACGTGATCAGTGCATGATCTGTCACGTGATAAGTGCATGATCTGTCACGTGATCAGTGCATGGTCTGCCACGTGATCAGGGCATGATAGCCACGTGAACAGTGCATGATCAGTCACATGATCCGGTTATGATCAGCCTCGTAACCCGTGCATGATAGCACGTGATCAGTGCATGATAGCCACGTAATCAGTGCATAATAGCCACTTGATCAGTGCATGGTCAGTCACGTGATCAGGTTATGATCAGCCACGTGATCCGTGCATGATAGCCACGTGATCAGTGCATGATAGCCACGAAATCAGTGATGATAGCCCAGTGATCAGAACTATCATCACGTGATCAGTCATGATCAATCATGTGATCAGTGTATATCATCCACGTGATCAGTGCATGCCCAGTCACGTGACCAGTGCCTGATAGCGACGTGATCAGTGCATGATAGACACGTGATCAGTGCATGATAGCCACGTGATCAGTGCATGATCAGTCACGTGATCAGGTTATGATCAGCCACGTGATCTGTGCATGATAGCCACATGATCAGTGCATGATGCCACGTGATCAGTGCCTGATAACCACCTGATCAGTGCATGATAATCACGTGATCAGTGCATGATCATCCTGGTGATCGGTGCATGGGCAGTCACGTGACCAGTTCCTGATTGCGACGTGATCAGTGCATGATCAGTCATGTGATCAGTGCATGATCAACTACGTGATCAGTGTATGATAGCAAGGTGATTAGTGCATGATCAGTCACGTGATCAGTGTATGACCAGCCACGTGATCAGTGCATGATAGCCATGTGATCAGTGCATGATCAGTCACGTGATCAGTGCATGATCAGCCACGTGATCAGTGAATGATAGCCACCTGACCAGTGCATGATCTGTCACGTGATCAGTGTATGATATCCACGTGATCAGTGCATGCACAGTCATGTGATCAGTGCATGATAGCTACGTGATCGTGCATGATCAGCCTCGTGATCAGTGCATGATAGCCACATTATCAGTGCATGATCAGTTACGTAATCAGTGTATGATCAGCCACGTGATCAGTGCATAATAGCCACGTGATCAGTGCATGATCAGTCACGTGATCAGTGCATGGTCAGCCACGTGATCAGTGAATGATAGCTACGTAATCAGTGCATGATCAGTTACATGATCACTGCATGCCACCACGTGATCAGTGCATGAGAGCCACGTGATCAGTGCATGAACAGTCACGTATTCAGTGCATGATCAGCCACGTGATCAGTGCATGATGAGCCACGTGATCAGTGCATTATCAGTCACATAATCAGTGTATGATCAGCCACGTGAACAGTGCATGATAGCCACATGACCATTGCATGATATGCAACGTGATTAGTTCATGTTCAGCAACGTGATCAGTGTATGTTCAGCCACGTGGTCAGTGCATGATCAGCCACGTGATCACTGTATGATCAGCCACGTGGTCAGTGCATGCGCAGTCTCGTGATCAGTGTATTATAAGCCACGTGATCAGTGCATGATAGCCACGGGATCAGTGCTTGTTAGCCAAGTGATCAGTGCATGATCAGTCACGTGATCAGTGTATGATCAGCCACGTGATCAGTGCATGATAGCCACGTGATCGGTGCATGATAGTCACGTGACCAGGAATGTGCAGTCACGTGATCAGTGCATGATAGCTACGGGATCAGTGCATAATAAGTCAAGTGATCATTTGCATGATAAGCCATGTGATCAGTGCATGATAGCCACGTTCTCCGTGCATGATCAGTGATGTGACCATTGCATGATCTTTCACCTGATTCAGTGTAGATATCCACGTGATCAGTGAATGCGTAGTCATGCGATCAGTGCATGATAGCTACATTATCAGTGCTTGATCAGCCACGTGATCAGTGCATGATAGCCACGTAATCAGTGCATGATCATTCACGTGATCAGTGCATGACTGCCACGTGATCAGGCCATGATAGCCACGTGACCAGTGCATGATCAGTCACATGAATGAGGGGTGTGATCAGCCACGTAATCCGTGCATGAATACCACGTGATCAGTGCATGATAGCCATAATCAGTGCATAATAGACACTTGATCAGTTGCATGGTCAGTCACGTGATCAGGTTATGATCAGCCACATGATCAGTGCATGATAGCCACGTGATCAGTGCATGATAGCCACGTGATCAGTGCATGATAGCCAGTGATCAGAGCATGATCAGTCATGTATCAGTGTATGATCATCCACGTGATCAGTGGCATGCCCAGTCAACGTGACCAGTGCTCCGATAGCGACGTGATCAGTGCATGATAGCCACGTGATCCGTGCATGATAGCCCACCGTGATCAGTGAATTGATCAGTCACGCGTGATCGATCAGTGCATGATCTGTCACGTGATAAGTGCATGATCTGTCACGTGATCAGTGCATGGTCTGCCACGTGATCAGGGATGATAGCCACGTGACCAAGTGCATGATCAGTCACATGATCCGGTTATGATCAGCCTCGTAACCCGTGCATGATAGCCACGTGATCAGTGCATGATAGCCACGTAATCAGTGCATATAGCCACTTGATCAGTGCATGGTCAGTCACGTGATCAGTTATGATCAGCCACGTGATCCGTGCATGATAGCCACGTGATCAGTGCATGATAGCCACGAAATCAGTGGATGATAGCCACGTGATCAGAACATGATCAGTCACGTGATCCGTGCATGATCAATCATGTGATCAGTGTATATCATCCACGTGATCAGTGCATGCCCAGTCCACGTGACCAGTGCCTGATAGCGACGTGATCAGTGCATGATAGCCACGTGATCAGTGCATGATAGCCACGTGATCAGTGCATGATCAGTCAACGTGATCAGGTTATGATCAGCCACGTGATCTCTGCATGATAGCCACATGATCAGTGCATGATAGCCACGTGATCAGTGCCTGATAACCACTCTGATCAGTGCATGATAAGTACGTGATCAGTGCATGATCATCCTGGTGATCGGTTGCATGGGCAGTCACAGTGACCAGTTCCTGATTGCGACGTGACAGTGCATGATCAGTCATGTGATCAGTGCATGATCAACTACGTGATCAGTGTATGATAGCAAGGTGATTAGTGCATGATCAGTCACGTGATCAAGTGTATGACCAGCCACGTGATCAGTGCATGATAGCCATGCTGATCTATGCATGATCAGTCCGTGATCAGTGCATGATCAGCCACGTGATCAGTGAATGATAGCCACCTGACCAGTGCATGATCTGTCACGTGATCAGTGTATGATATCCACGTGATCAGTGCATGCACAGTCATGTGATCAGTGCATGATAGCTACGTGATCGTTGCATGATCAGCCTCGTGATCAGTGCATGATAGCCACATTATCAGTGCATGATCAGTTACGTAATCAGTGTATGACAGTCACGTGATCAGGCATAATAGCCACGTGATCAGTGCATGATCAGTCACGTGATCAGTGCATGGTCAGCCCATACGTGATCAGTGAATGATAGCTACGTAATCAGTGCATGATCAGTTACATGATCACTGCATGCGCCACCACGTGATCAGTGCATGAGAGCCACGTGATCAGTGCATGAACAGTCACGTCTCATGCATGATCAGTCACTAATCAGTGTATGATCAGCCACGTGAACAGTGCATGATAGCCACATGACCATTGCATGATATGCAACGTGATTA
>NW_020190690.1:0-14224 GCF_002263795.3 Bos taurus
CCGCTCTCATGGATTGCGCGGTCACTAGCCCCAAAGGGCCATTTGGCACCCTTTGATGGCGAGCCCGACAATAGTTCAGACGAAGCATCGAGCCCGGTCGGTCGATGCGCTCCGAGCATGGGACAACTGAGAGATACTTCGGGCCACACCGGCCCGCCGCTCCTCTGAGCCGCTTTCTCCCCTGCGCGTGGAGTCTGGACAGGGAGGTCGGACTGCCCCTGCCTTTGTTCTGGAAAGGGGTTTCCCGTACCTTGGTGGGCCGGTCGCGACCTCGAGGATGGAAGGCGGGGTCTCCACGCAACGACATTCACGACTGCGCCCCCTCCCGTGGGTTCGGTTCCGACGACGATATCTCTGGTAGGACCGGAGGTGTTCGGCCCGGTCCCCTCTTAGATAATGAACCCGTTGCCCGACACCTTCCGAACTCCACCTCCTGTGAATGCAGTAACAGCGAAGGGGCAGGTTTGTCCGCGTGCATCGTGGTCGGTCCCCCAAAAATCCGCCCAGGTTCCAAAGCGACAGCTGCAACAAGCCGGCCTCGTCTGGCCCACCGGGGACATTCTGAGAGGCAAGCGGAGTTTCCATGCCTCAACCCAAAGACGAGGTCCTGACTCTCCTGTCCCCCAGTCTGCAGCGGAACTGCGCCTCGCGAATGCGCAGTCTGAAAATCAAGAGGTATCCCTGGCGGTTCCTGCCACTCAAACTGGAGATAGAATGGCCCTCGTCCAATGCAACCAAACCCCAGTGGAGTTCCGCGAGAGGCCCCTCCACCATCCAGTTTCCCTGCTCTCAGAGCCGAACCAGAGAGATGCCCCCTGAGGTGGGACCGTGTCACAGTCCGATGTTGGAACCCAGGGTTTCCTGCCTCAACCCGAGAAAGACCTCGAGAGGACCTTCTTCAACACGTCTCGAGGCCAAGATTCCCTAACCATGGCTCGGGAGCAGTGACGTGCGCTCCCCTCGCCACTCGCATTGGAGACCCGACTTCCCTGGCGCCCACGAGAGGCTTCCACTAACCTCCGCCGGTCGTAACCTCGTGAGAAACCGCACACATGCCGCCGCCTCGGAGACACAACCCCCGAGATTCCCTCCGTCCATCTGAGAGATGAGGGCCTTCGTCTCCTGCATGGCCTAGCGGACCAATCTCGGCGACCTCTCTCCAAACGCCTCAGGAGGCTTGACTCCCTTGAGTCCACCCAGTGGAGCTCCAAAGAGATACCCGTCGGCGAATTCGAGAGCAGAGCGGGGTTCTTTGGCTTTCACTCGAGAGGAAATGCCTGTCTCCCCGGGTGCCGTCTGGAATGCAACCGCCGAGATCCCTGTCGCGCCCCTGGGAGAGGACATTGCGCTTCTTGGACACAAGCCTAGATGAAGTCTATTGGGCCCTGCAGTCACTCGAGAGCAATCCCCAGCTTTCCTTCGCAACTCGAATGGAAGATTGGACTTGCCTGGGCAACACAAGAGGCAGCCTGAATTCCCCGTCGTAACTCGAGAATCCCGCCGTAACTCGAGAAAAAGCCACGTTGGCTCCCCCGAATCGCGCAAAGATGAAGCGCTTCCCAGCTCAGGCAGCCTCAAGGAGCAAGTCCCACGTTAGAATACTGGAGGTCTCACGACAGGGCAACTTGCACCCTGAATTGCGACCCACAAACGTTCCCCGAAATCCGGGCTCCTCGAGAGAACACGCGCGGTTTGGCACCGCCTCTCTCTGAGCCCTTTCTTCCCTCCTGAACGTGGACAGGAGGGTCGATCCCCTGCTTTGTACTGGAAGGGGTTTCCCGACGCTTCTATTCCGGTTCGCTCCCTCAGGATGGAGGCCGGTCTCCACGGACGAAGCCATTCCAGACGTGGCCTCGATGCGGTGTATCTCAAGCATTCCGTAGGACCCCGATTTCCCGGTCCCCTCTTGATAAGAACCCGATGCCCGGACACCTCTCCGAACTCCAGCCTGTGAATGCAGTCAACACGAAGGGGCAGTTTTTCCGTGCATCGTTCGGAAAAAAACCCCAGGTTCCAAATACAGCTCGACAAGCGGCCTCTCTCCCCGGGGACATCTCGAGAGGCAAGCGGAGTTCCATGCCTCAACCCAAGACGAGGCCTGACTCTCCTGTCCCCAGTCTGCAGGGACCCTGCGATCGGAGTCTGAAATCAGAGGTACCCTGCGGTTCCTGCCTCAACTGGAGATGAGGCCCTCTTCCAATGCACCAAGCCCAGTGGAGTCCCGAGAGGCCCCTCCCACCTCCAGTTTCCCTGGCTTCTCAGAGCCACCATGAGAAGCCCCCTGAGGTCACCTGCACAAGTCGAGGGAACCCAGGGTTTCCTGCCTCAACCCGAGGAAAGACCTCGAGAGACCTTCTTCAACACGTCTCGAGGCCAGATTCCCCTACCATGGCTCGGGAGCAATGACGCGCTCCCCCTCGCCACTCGCATGGAGACCCGACTTCCCTGGCGCCCCACGAGAGGCTCACTGACCTCGCCGTCGTACCTCGTGAGAAACCGCACACTGGGGGCCCGCCGCTCGAGAACAACCCCGAGATTCCCCCCGTCATCGAGAAGATGAGGGCCTTCGTCTCCTGCATGGCCTAGCGACCAATCTCGCGACCTCTCTCCAAACGCCTCAGGAGGCTTGACTCCCTTGAGTCCACCCAGTGAGCTCCCAGAGATACCCGTCGCGACTCGAGAGCAGAGCGGGTTCTTTGCTTCCACTCGAGATGAATGCCTGTCTCCCCGGGTGCGTCTGGAATGCAACCCCGAGATCCCTGTCGCCCCTGGAGAGGAACATTGGCTTCTGGACACAAGCCTAGATGAGGTCTATTGGCCCTGCAGTCACTCGAGAGCAATTCCCAGCTTTTCCTTCGCAACTCGAATGGAAGATTGGACTTGCCTGGGCCAACACAAGAGGCAGCCTGAATTCCCCGTCGTAACTCGAGAAATCCCGCCGTAACTCGAGAAAAACCACGTGGCTCCCCCGTCATCGCAGATGAAGCCCTTTCCCGCTACAGCGCTCAGGAGAAGGAGTCCCACGTTGGGAATTGGCGGTCGAAAGGGCCTTTGGCACTTGATGCGACCACAAGTTCCCGAATTGGTCTCCCTCGAGAGGCTGAGGTTTTCGGCACCCCTCCTCTGGCTTTTCCCTCTGAATCTGGACGGGAGGGTGATCCCTGCTTTGTCTGGAAGGGGTTCCCGACCTTCCAGTCGCACCTCAGGATGAGGCCGGTCTCACGAAGACATTCCAGACGTGGCCTCGTGGGTGGTTCCACATTCCGTAGGACCCGATTTCCCGGTCCCCTCTTGATAAGAACCCGATGCCCGGACACCTCCCCGAACTCCACCGCGTGAATGAGTCAACACGAAGGGGCAGTTTTTCCGTGCATCGTTCGGAAAAAACCCCAGGGTTCCAAAATACAGCTCGACAAGCGGTCTCTCTCCCGGGGACATCTCGAGGAGGCACAGCGGAGTTCCATGCCTCAACCCAAGACGAGGCCTGACTCTCTGTCCAGTCTGCAGGGACCTGCGATCGGAGTCTGAAATCGAGGTACGCTGCGGTTCTGCTCACTGGAGATGAGGCTCTTCAATGCACCAAACCAGTGGAGTCCCGAGAGGCCCTCCCACCTCCAGTTTCCCTGCGCCTTCTCAGACGCCACCATGAGAAGCCCCCGTGAGGTCACCTGCACAAGGTCTAGGGAACCCAGGGTTTCCCCTGCCTCAACCCGCGAGGAAAGACTCGGAGGAAGACCTTCCTTCAACACTCTCGAGGCCACATTCCAGCCTACCATGGCTCGGGAGCAGATGACGCGCTCCCCTCGCCACTCGATGGAGACCGACTTCCCTGGCGCCCACGAGAGGCTACTGACCTCGCCGTCGTACCTCGTGGATAAAACGCACACTGGGGCGCCGCTCGAGAAAAAACCCGAGATTCCCTGCATCGAGAGATGAGGGCCTTCGTCTCCTGCATGGCCTAGAGACCATCTCGCGCACTCTCTCCAAACGCCTCAGGAGGCTTGACTCCCTTGAGTCCACCCAGTGAGCTCCAAGAGATACCGTCGCGAATTCGAGAGCAGAGCGGGGTTCTTTGCTTCCACTCGAGATGAATGCCTGTCTCCCCCGGGTGCGTCTGGAATGCAACCCCGAGATCCTGTCGCCCTGGAGAGGACAGTGGCTTCTGGACACAAGCCAGATTGAGGTTATTGGCCTCCAGTCACTCGACGATGCAATCCCCAGCTTCCTTCGCACTCGAATGGAAGATTGGGCTTCCTGGGCCAACCACAGAGGCACCCTGAATTCCTGTCGTAACTCGAGAATCCCCGCCTACCGAGAAAACCCACGTGCTCCCCGTTCATCGCCAAGTGAAGCCCTTCCCGTACAGCGCCTCAGGAGAAGTCCCACGTTAGGAGTTGGAGGTCGAAAGGGCATTGGCCCCTGATGCGACCCACAAAGTTCCCTAAAATCCCGGCCCCACGAGAGGAACATGAGGTTTTCCGGCACCCCCTACTGAGCCTTTCTCCCCTCCTGATCTTGGACATGGAGGGTTGAACTCCCTGTCTTTGTCTGGAAAGGGGTTCCCGACCTTCCGGTCGCTGACCTCAGGATGTAGGCCGGTCTCACGAAGACATTCCAGACGTGGCCTCGTGGTGGTTCCAACATTCCGTAGGACCCCGGATTCCCTGGTTCCCCTCTTGATTAAGCAACCCGATGCGCCGGAACACCGTCTCCGAAACTCCAGCCTGTGAATGAAGTCAACACGAAGGGGCAGTTTTTCCGTGCATCGTTGGGAAAAAACCCCAGTTTCCAAATACAGCTCGACAAGCGGCCTCTCTCCCCGGGGGACATCTTGAGAGGCAAGCGAGAGTTCCATGCCTCAACCCAAGACGAGGCCTGACTCTCCTGTCCCCAGTCTGCAGGGACCCTGCGATCGGAGTCTGAAATCAGAGGGTGCCCCTGCGGTTCCTGCTCAACTGGAGATGAGGCCCTCTTCCAACGCACCAAGCCCAGTGGAGTCCCGAGAGGCCCTCCCACCTCCAGTTTCCCTGGGCTTCTCAGAGCCACCATGAGAGCCCCCTGAGGTCACTGCACAGGTCGAGGGAACCCAGGGTTTCCTGCTCAACCCGGGAAAGACCTCGAGAGACCTTCTTCAACACGTCTCGAGGCCAGATTCCCCTACCATGGCTCGGGACGCAATGACGCGCTCCCCCTCGCCACTCGCATGGAGACCGACTTCCCTGGCGCCCACGAGAGGCTCACTGACCTCGCCGTCGTACCTCGTGAGAAACCGCACACTGGGGCCGCCGCTCGAGAACAACCCGAGATTCCCCCGTCATCGAGAGATGAGGGCTTCGTCTCCTGCATGGCCTAGCGACCAATCTCGCGACCTTCTCCAAACGCCTCAGGAGGCTTGACTCCCTTGAGTCACCAGTGAGCTCCAAGAGATACCCGTCGCGACTCGAGAGCAGAGCGGGGTTCTTTGCTTCCACTCGAGATGAATGCCTGTCTCCCCGGGTGCGTCTGGAATGCAACCCCGAGATCCCTGTCGCCCCTGGAGAGGAACATGGCTTCTGGAACAAGCCTAGATGAGGTCTATTGGCCCTGCAGTCACTCGAGAGCAATCCCCAGCTTTCCTTCGCAACTCGAATGGAAGATTGGACTTGCCTGGGCCAACACAAGAAGGCAGCCTGAATTCACCCGTCGTAACTCGAGAATCCGCCGTAACTCGAAGAAAAAACCACGTGGCTCCCACCCGTCATCGCAAGATGAAGCCCTTTCCGCTACAGCCCTCAGGAGAAGTCCCACGTTAGGAATTGGAGGTCGAAACGGGCCCTTGGCACCCTGGATGCGACCCACAAAGTTCCCCGAAATCCCCGGTCTCCCTCGAGAGGAACACTGAGTTTTCCGGCACCCCCTCCTTGAGCCCCTTTCTCCCCTCCTGATCTGGACAGGAGGGTCGACTCCCCTGCTTGTCTGGAGGGGTTCCCGACCTTCCGGTCGCACCTCAGGATGAGGCCGGTCTCACGAAGACATTCCAGACGTGGCCTCGTGGGTGGTTCCACATTCCGTAGGACCCCGATTTCCCGGTCCCCTCTTGATAAGAACCCGATGCCCCGGACACCTCTCCGAACTCCAGCCCTGTGAATGAAGTCAACCACGAAGGGGCAGTTTTTCCGTGCATCGTTCGGAAAAAAACCCCAGGTTCCAAATACAGCTCGACAAGCGGACCTCTCTCCCCAGGGACATCTCGAGAGGCAAGCGGGAGTTCCATGCCTCAACCCAAGACGAGGCCTGACTCTCCTGTCCCCAGTCCTGCAGGGACCCTGCGATCGGAGTCTGAAATCAGAGGTACCCTGCGGTTCCTGCCTCAACTGGAGATGAGGCCCTCTTCCAATGCACCAAGCCCAGTGGAGTCCCGAGAGGCCCCTCCCACCTCCAGTTTCCCTGGCTTCTCAGAGCCACCGTGAGAAGCCCCCTGAGGTCACCTGCACAAGTCGAGGAAACCCAGGGTTTCCTGCCTCACCCGGGAAAGACCTCGAGAGACCTTCTTCAACACGTCTCGAGGCCAGATTCCCCTACCAATGGCTCGGGAGCAATGACGCGCTCCCCCTCGCCACTCGCATGGAGAACCCGACTTCCCTGGCGCCCCACGAGAGGCTCACTGACCTCGCCGTCGTACCTCGTGAGAAACCGCACACTGGGCCGCCGCTCGAGAACAACCCGAGATTCCCCGTCATCGAGAGATGAGGGCCTTCGTCTCCTGCATGGCCTAGCGACCAATCTCGGCGACCTCTCTCCAACGCCTCAGGAGGCTTGACTCCCTTGAGTCACCCAGTGAGCTCCAAGAGATACCCGTCGCGATTCGAGAGCAGAGCGGGGTTCTTTGCTTCCACTCGAGATGAATGCCTGTCTCCCCGGTGCGTCTGGAATGCAACCCCGAGATCCCTGTCGCCCTGGAGAGGAACATTGGCTTTCTGGACACAAGCCTAGATGAGGTCTATTGGCCCCTGCCAGTCACTCGAGAGCAATCCCCAGCTTTCCTTCGCAACTCGGAATGGAAGATTTGGACTTGCCTGGGCCAACACAAGAGGCAGCCTGAATTCCCCGTCGTAACTCGAGAATCCCGCCGTAACTCGAGAAAAACCACGTGGCTCCCCCGTCATCGCAAGATGAAGCCCTTTCCCGCTACAGCGCCTCAGGAGAAGTCCCACGTTAGGAATTGGAGGTCGAAAGGGCACTTGGCACCCTGGATGCGACCCACAAAGTTCCCCGAAATCCCGGTCTCCCTCGAGAGGAACACTGAGGTTTTCCGGCACCCCCTCCTCTGAGCCCTTTCTCCCCTCCTGATCTGGAACAGGAGGGTCGACTCCCCTGCTTTGTCTGGCAAGGGGTTCCTGACCTTCCGTCGCACCTCAGGATGAGGCCGGTTCACGAAGACATTCCGACGTGGCCTCGTGGGTGGTTCCACATTCGCGTAGGACCCCATTTCCCGGTCCCTCTTGATAAGAAACCCGATGCCCAGACATCTCCGAACTCCACCGTCCTGTGGAATGAAGTCCAAACACGAAGGGGCTAGTTTTCGCGTGCAACTCGTCTCGGGATAAAATATAAACCCAGGTTCCAAAGACAGCTACTGACATAGCGGTCCTCTCTCCCCAGGGATCGATCATCTCGATGAGGTTCAAGCGGGAGTTCCATGCCTTCAGAGGCCAAGACGAGGCCTGATCCTCGCTGTCACCAGTCTGGCAGTTGACCCCTTGCGACGGAGTCTGAAATCAGAGGAACCCTAGGTTCCTGCCTCAACTGGAGATGAGGCCCTCTTCCAATGCACACAAGCCCAGTGGAGGTCCCGAGAGGCCCCTCCCACCGTCCATGTTTCCCTTGGCTTCTCCGCGCCACCATTGAGAGCCCCCTGAGGTCACCTTGCACAAGTCGAGGGAAACCAGGGTTTCCTGCCTCAACCCGAGAAAGACTCAGATTCCCTACCATGATCGGCTGAGCAATGAACTTGCTCCCCCTCGCGGCACTCGCATGTGAGACCCGACTTCCATGGCGCCCCACGAGAGGCTTCACTGACTCGCCGTCGTAACCCTGTGAAAACGCACCTGGGGCCGCCGCTGCGAGAAACCACCCCGAGACTCCCGGCCGTCATCGCCGAGATGAGGGTCCTCCGTCTCCCTCATGGCCTAGAAGGCCAACCTCGGCGACCTCTCTCCAACCGCCTCAGGAGGCTGACTCCCTTTAGTCCACCCAGTGAGCTCCAAGAGATACCCGTCGCGACTCGAGAGCAGAGCGGGGATCTTTGCTTCACTCGAGATGAATGCCCTGTCTCCCCGGGTGCCTCTGGGATGCAACCCCGAGATCCCGGTCGCCCCTGGAGAGGAACATTCGGCTTCTGGACACAAGCCTAAATGAGGTCTATTGGCCCTGCAGTCACTCGAGAGCAATCCCCAGCTTTCCCTTCGCAACTCGAATGGAAGATTGGACTTCCTGGGCCAACACAAGAGGCATCCTGAATTCCCCGTCGTAACTCGAGACTCCCGCCGCAACTCGGAGAAAAAACCACGTGGTTCCCCCGGTCATCGGCACAGATGAAGCCCTTGTCCCGGCTACAGCGTTCTCCCGGAGAAGTCCCACGTTAGGAACTGGAGGTCCCAAAAACTATACTTGGCACCCTTGATGCGCGCCCACAAAGTTCCCCCGGCATCCCGGTCTCCCTGGAGAGGAACACCGAGGTTTTCCGGCACCACTTCCTCTGAGCCCCTTCTACCTCCTGATCTCGACAGGAGGGTCCAGACCTCCCCTGCTTTGTCTGGAAGGGTTCCCGACCTTCCGGTCGCACCTCAGGATGAGGCCGGTCTCAACGACGACATTCCAGACGTGGCCTCGTGGGTGCTTCCACGTTGGGAAGCACCCGATTTCCCCGTCCCCTCTTGATAAGAACCCGATGCCCGGACACCTCTCCGAACTCCAGCCTGTGAATGAAGTCAACACGAAGGGGCAGTGACTCGCCAGTGCATCGTGCGGAAAAAAACCCCAGGTTCCAAATACAGCTCGACAAGTGGCCTCTCTCCCCGGGGACACCTCGAGAGGCAAGCGGAGTTCCATGCCTCAACCCAAGACGAGGCCTGACTCTCCTGTCCCCAGTCTGCAGGGACCCTGCGATCGGAGTCTGAAATCAGAGGAACCCTGAGGTTCCTGCCTCAACTGGAGATGAGGCCCTCTTCCAATGCACCAAACCCAGTGGAGTCCCGAGAGGCCCCTCCCACCTCCAGTTTCCCTGACTTCTCAGAGCCACCATGAGAAGCCCCCTGAGGTCACCTGCACAAGTCGAGGGAAGCCAGGGTTTCCTGCCTCAACCCGAGAAAGACCTCAGATTCCCCTACCATGACTCGGGAGCAATGACTTGCTCCCCCTCGCCACTCGCATGGAGACCCGACTTCCCTGGCGCCCCACGAGAGGCTCACTGACCTCGCCGTCGTACCTGTGAGAAACCGCACCCTGGGGCCGCCGCTCGAGAACCACCCCTGAGACTCCCCCGTCATAGCGGAGATGAGGGCCTTCGTCTCCTGCATGGCCTAGAGGCCAACCTCGCGACCTCTCTCCAAACGCTTCAGGAGGCTTGACTCCCTTTAGTCCACCCAGTGAGCTCCAAGAGATACCCGTCGCGACTCGAGAGCAGAGCGGGGATCTTTGCTTCCACTCGAGATGAATGCCTGTCTCCCCGGGTGCGTCTGGGATGCAACCCCGAGATCCCGGTCGCCCCTGGAGAGGAACATTGGCTTCTGGACACAAGCCTAGATGAGGTCTATTGGCCCTGCAGTCACTCGAGAGCAATCCCCAGCTTTCCTTCGCAACTCGAATGGAAGATTGGACTTCCCTGGGCCAACACAAGAGGCATCCTGAATTCCCCGACGTAACTCGAGAATCCCGCCGCAACTCGAGAAAAACCACGTGGTACCCCGTCATCGCAAGATGAAGCCCTTTCCCGCTACAGCGTCTCAGAAGTCCCACGTTAGGAATTGGAGGTCGAAACGGTACTTGGCACCCTTGATGCGCCCCCACAAAGTTCCCCGGCATCCCGGTCTCCCTGGAGAGGAACACCGAGGTTTTCCGGCACCACTTCCTCTGAGCCCCTTCTACCCTCCTGATCTCGACAGGAGGGTCGACTCCCCTGCTTTGTCTGGAAGGGGTTCCCGACCTTCCGGTCGCACCTCAGGATGAGGCCGGTCTCTCGACGACATTCCAGACGTGGCCTCGTGGGTGCTTCCACGTTGGGAAGCACCCCGATTTCCCGGTCCCCTCTTGATAAGAACCCGATGCCCGGACACCTCTGCGAACTCCACCCTGTGAATGAAGTCAACACGAAGGGGCAGTGACTCGCCCGTGCATCGTCCGGAAAAAACCCCCAGGTTCCAAATACAGCTCGACAAGTGGCCTCTCTCCCCGGGGACACCTCGAGAGGCAAGCGGAGTTCCATGTCTCAACCCAAGACGAGGCCTGACTCTCCTGTCCCCAGTCTGCAGGGACCCTGCGACCGGAGTCTGAAATCAGAGGAACCCTGAGGTTCCTGCCTCAACTGGAGATGAGGCCCTCTTCCAATGCACCAAACCCAGTGGAGTCCCGAGAGGCCCCTCCCACATCCAGTTTCCCTGACTTCTCAGAGCCACCATGAGAAGCCCCCTGAGGTCACCTGCACAAGTCGAGGGAAGGCATGGTTTCCTGCCTCAACCCGAGAAATGCCTCGAGAGACCTTCTTCAACACGTCTCGAGGCCAGATTCCCCTACCATGACTCGAGAGCAATGACGCGCTCCCCCTCGCCACTCGCATGGAGACCCGACTTCCCTGGCGCCCCACGAGAGGCTCACTGACCTCGCCGTCGTACCTCGTGAGAAACCGCACCCTGGGGCCGCCGCTCGAGAACCACCATGAGACTCCCCCGTCATCGGCGAGATGAGGGCCTTCGTCTCCTGCATGGCCTAGAGGCCAATCTCGCGACCTCTCTCCAAACGCCTCAGGAGGCTTGACTGCCTTTAGTCCACCCAGTGAGCCCCAAGAGATACCCGTCGCGACTCCGAGCAGAGCGGGGTTCTTTGCTTCCACTCGAGATGAATGCCTGTCTCCCCGGGTGCGTCTGGAATGCAACCCCCAGATCCCGGTCGCCCCTGGAGAGGAACGTGGTCTTCTGGACACAAGCCTAGATGAGGTCTATTGGCCCTGCAGTCACTCGAGAGCAATCCCCAGCTTTCCTTCGCAACTCGAATGGAAGATTGGACTTCCCTGGGCCAACACAAGAGGCATCCTGAATTCCCCGTCGTAACTCGAGAATCCCGCCGCAACTCGAGAAAAACCACGTGGTTCCCCCGTCATCGCAAGATGAAGCCCTTTCCCGCTACAGCGTCTCAGGAGAAGTCCCACGTTAGGAACTGGAAGGTCGAAACGGTACTTGGCACCCTTGATACGCCCCCACAAAGTTCCCCGGCATCCCGGTCTCCCTGGAGAGGAACACCGAGGTTTTCCGGCACCACTTCCTCTGAGCCCCTTCTACCCTCCTGATCTCGACAGGAGGGTCGACTCCCCTGCTTTGTCTGGAAGGGGTTCCCGACCTTCCGGTCGCACCTCAGGATGAGGCCGGTCTCACGACGACATTCCAGACGTGGCCTCGTGGGTGCTTCCACGTTGCGAAGCACCCCGATTTCCCGGTCCCCTCTTGATAAGAACCCGATGCCCGGACACCTCTCCTAACTCCACCCTGTGAATGAAGTCAACACGAAGGGGCAGTGACTCGCCCGTGCATCGTCCAGAAAAAAACCCCAGGTTCCAAATACAGCTCGACAAGTGGCCTCTCTCCCCAGGGACACTTAGAGAGGCAAGCGGAGTTCCATGCCTCAACCCAAGACGAGGCTTGATTCTCCTGTCCCCAGTCTGCAGGGACCCTGCGATCGGAGTCTGAAATCAGAGAAACCCTGAGGTTCTTGCCTCAACTGGAGATGACGCCCTCTTCCAATGCACCAAATCATTGGAGTCCCGAGAGGCCCCTCCCACCTCCAGTTTCCCTGACTTCTCAGAGCCACCATGAGAAGCCCCCTGAGGTCACCTGCACAAGTCGAGGGAAGCCAGGGTTTCCTGCCTCAACCCGAGAAAGGCCTCGAGAGAGCTTCTTCAACACGTCTCGAGGCCAGATTCCCCTACCATGACTCGAGAGCTATGACGCGCTCCCCCTCGCCACTCGCATGGAGACCCGACTTCCCTGGTGCCCCAGGAGAGGCTCACTGACCTCGCCGTCGTACCTCGTGAGAAACCGCACCCTGGGGCCGCCGCTCGAGAACCACCCAGAGACTCACCCGTCATCGCGGAGATGAGGGCCTTCGTCTCCTGCGTGGCCTAGAGGCCAACCTCGCGACCTCTCTCCAAACGCCTCAGGAGGCTTGACTCCCTTTAGTCCACCCAGTGAGCTCCAGGAGATACCCGTCGCGACTCGAGAGCAGAGCGGGGTTCTTTGCTTCCACTCGAGATGAATGCCTGTCTCCCCGGGTGCGTCTGGAATGCAACCCCGAGATCCCGGTCGCCCCTGGAGAGGAACATGGGCTTCTGGACACAAGCCTAGATGAGGTCTATTGGCCCTGAAGTCACTCGAGAGCAATCCCCAGCTTTGCTTCGCAACTCGAATGGAAGATTGGTCTTCCCTGGACCAACACAAGAGGCATCCTGAATTCCCCGTCGTAACTCGAGAATCCCGCCGCAACTCGAGAAAAACCACGTGGTTCCCCGGTCATCGCAAGATGAAGCCCTTTCCCGCTACAGACGTCTCAGGAGAAGTCCCACGTTAGGAAACTGGAGGTCAAACTATACTTGGCACCCTTTATGCGCCCCCACAAAGTTCGCCGGCATCCCGGTCTCCCTGGAGAGGAACACCGACGTTTTCCGGCACCACTTCCTCTGAGCCCCTTCTACCCTCCTGAATCTCGACAGGAGGGTCGGACTCCCCTGCTTTGTCTGGAAGGGGTTCCCGACCTTCGTCGCACCTCAAGATGAGGACGGTCTCAGACGACATTGCAGACGTGGCCTCGTGGGTTGCTTCCACGTTGCGAAGCACCCCGATTTCCCGGTCCCCTCTTGATAAGAACCCGATGCCGCGGACACCTCTCCGAACTCCACCCTGTGAATTGAAGTCAACACGAAGGGGCAGTGACTCCGCCCGTGCATCGTCCGGAAAAAACCCCCAGGTTCCAAATATAGCTCGACAAGTGGCCTCTCTCCCCAGGGACACCTCGAGAGGCAAGCGGAGTTCCATGCCTCAACCCAAGGACGAGGCCTGACTCTCCTGTCCCCAGTCTGCAGGGACCCTGCGATCGGAGTCTAAATCAGAGGAACCCTGAGGTTCCTGCCCCAACTGGAGATGAGGCCCTCTTCAATGCACCAAACCCAGTGGAGTCCGAGAGGCCCCTCCCACCTCCAGTTTCCCTGACTTCTCAGATGCCACCATGAGAAGCCCCCTGAGGTTGCACCTGCACAAGTCGAGGGAAAAGCCAGTGGTTTCCTGCTCTCAACCCAGGCAGAAAGACCTCAGAGACCTTTTCAAGACGTCCTCGAGGACCAGATTCCACCTACCATGACTCGAGAGCACTGACGCAGCTCCCCCTCTGCCACTCGATGGAGACCCGACTTCCCTGGCCGCCCCACGGAGGGCTCCACTGACCTCGCCGTCGTACCTCGTGAGGAACCCGCAGCCCTGGGGCTCGGACCGCTCGAGAACCCACCCGAGACTCCCCCGTTCATCGCGGAGCTATGAGTTGCCTCGTCTCCTGCTATGACCTAGAGGCCAATCTCGCGACCTCTCTCCACGAACGCCTCAGAGGCTTGACTCCTTTAGCTCCACCCAGTGAGCTCCACAGAGATACCCGTCGCGACTCGAGAGCAGAGCGGGGTTCGGTTGCTTCCACTCGAGATGAATGCCTGTCTCCCCGGGTGCATCTGGAATGCAACCCCGAGATCCCGGTCGCCCCTGGAGAAGAAGCTCAGCTTCTGGACACAAGCCTAGATGAGGTCTATTGGCCCTGCAGTCACTCGAGAGCAATCCCCAGCTTTCCTTCGCAACTCGAATGGAAGATTGGACTTCCCTGGGCCAACACAAGAGGCATCCTGAATTCCCCGTCGTAACTCGAGAATCCCGCCGCAACTCGAGAAAAACCACGTGGTTCCCCCGTCATCGCAAGATGAAGCCCTTTCCCGCTACAGCGT
>NW_020190691.1:0-25698 GCF_002263795.3 Bos taurus
TGACCATAGCACTGATCACGTGGCTGATCATACACTGCTCATGTGGCTGATCATACACTGCTCTTGTAACTGATCATGCACTGATCACGTGGCTATCATGCACTGATCTCGTGGCTGAACATGCACTGTTCACATGGCTGATCACACACCTGTCACGTGACAAATCATGCACTGATCACGTGGCTGATCATACACTGTTCACGTGTCTGACCATGCACTGATCACGTGGCTGATCATACACTGCTCATGTAACTGATCATGCACTGATCTCGTGGCTGAATATGCACTGTTCACATGGCTGATCACACACCTGTCACGTGACTAATCATGCACTGATCACGTGGCACTCATGCACTGATCACGTGGCTGATCATACACTGATCACGGGACTGATCATGCACTGATCACGGAGCTATCATGCATTGATTACATGTCTCTGCACTCATCAGCTGGATTATCATACACTGATCACGTGACTGATCATACACTGATCACGTGGCTGATCATAAACTGCTCATGTAGCTGATCATGCACTGATCACGTGTCTATCATGCAGTGCTCACGTGGCTGATCGTGCAATGACCACGTAGCTAACATGTACTGTTCACGTGACTGATCATGCAATGGTAACGTAATTGATCATGCACTGATCAAGTGACTGATCATGCACTGATCACTTGACTGATCACGCACTGTTCACGTGGCTGATCATGCACTGATCACGTGGCTATCATGCACTGCTAACGTGGCTGATCATACAATGATCACATAGCTAACATGTACTGGTCACGTGACTGATCATGCAATGGTAACGTAATTGATCATGCACTGATCACGTGACTGATCATGCACTGATCACGTGACTGATCATGCACTGATCACGTGGCTATCATGCATTGCTAACGTGGCTGATCATACAATGATCACATAGCTAACATGTACTGGTCACGTGACTGATCATGCACTGATCACGTAATTGATCATGCACTGATCACGTGGCTGATCATACACTGATCACGTGACTGATCATGCACTGTTCACGTGACTGATCATGCACTGATCACGTGGCTATCATGCACTGATCACGTGGCGGATCACACCCTGATCACGTGCCTGGTCATGCACAGATCACGTGACTACTCATGAAGTAATCACGTGGCTATCATGCACTGATCACGTGGCTATCATGCACTGATCACGTGGCTGATCACACCCGTATCCCGTGACTGATCATGCACTGATCACGTAAATGATCATGCACTGATCACGTGGATGATCATACACTGATCACGTGACTGATCATGCACTGATCACGTGACTGACCATGCACTGATAACTTGACTGATCATGCACTGATCAGTTGGCTATCATGCACTGATTACTTGGCTGATCATACACTGATCACGTGACTGATAATGCACTGATCATCTGGCTATCATGCACTCCTTACCTGGCTATCGTGCACTGATCATGTGGTTGATCATACACTGATCACGAGACTGATCATGCACTGATCACGTGTCTATCATGCACTGATCATGTGGCTGATCATGCACTGATCACCTGCCTGGTCATGCACTTATCACGTGTCTATAATGCACTGATCATGTGGCTGATCATACACTGATCACCTGCCTGGTCATGCACAGATCACTTGACTGATCATGCACTGATCACGTGGCTATCATGCACTGCTTACGTGCTGATCATACAATGATCTCATAGCTAACCATGCACTGTTCACGTGACTGATCATGCATTGATCACGTGGCTATCATGCACAGCTCACGTGGCTGATCCTGCAATGATCACGTAGCTATCTTGCACTGATCACTTGGCTGATCATACACTCATCACGGGACAGATCATGACTGATCACCGAGCTATCATGCATTGATTACATGACTTCCACATGCACTGATCTGGTGGATGATCATACACTGATCACGTGACTGATCATGCACTGATCATCTGGCTATCATGCACTCCATACCTGGCTATCGTGCACTGATCACGTGGTTGATCATAAACTGATTACGAGACTGATAATGCACTGATCACGTCTATATCATGCACTGAATCACATGACTGCCCATTGCACTGAACACGTGGATGATCATACACCTGATCATGTGACAGATCATGCAGTGACCACGTGGGCTATCATGCACTGATCAATTGGCTGATCATACTCTGCTCCCGAAACTGATCATGCACTGATCATGTGGCTATCATGCACTGCTCACGTGGCTGATCATGCAATGATCACGTAGCTACCATGTACTGGTCACGTGAGTGATCATGCACTGATCTGTAATTGATCATGCACTGATCAGGTGACTTATCATGCACTGTTCACGTGACTGAACATGCACTGATCACGTGACTGATCATGAACTGATCTCGTGGCTATCATGCACGGCTCAGGTTGCTGATCATGCAGTGATCACGTAGCTACCATGTACTGGTCACGTGACTGATCATGCACTGATCACGTAATTGATCAGGCACTGATCACGTGACTGATCATGCACTGATCACGTGACTGACCCTGCACTTATCACGTGGCTATCATGCACTGATCACGTGACTGATCATACACTGATCACGTGGCTGATCATAAACTGCTCATGTAGCTGATCATGCACTGATCACGTGTCTATCATGCAGTGCTCACGTGGCTGATCGTGCAATGACCACGTAGCTAACATGTACTGTTCACGTGACTGATCATGCAATGGTAACGTAATTGATCATGCACTGATCAAGTGACTGATCATGCACTGATCACTTGACTGATCATGCACTGTTCACGTGACTGATCATGCACTGATCACGTGGCTATCATGCACTGCTAACGTGGCTGATCATACAATGATCACATAGCTAACATGTACTGGTCACGTGACTGATCATGCAATGGTAAGTAATTGATCAGCACTGATCACGTGGACTGATCATGCACTGATCACGTGACTGATCATGCACTGATCACGTGGCTATCATGCATTGCTAACGTGGTTGATCATACAATGATCACATAGCTAACATGTACTGGTCACGTGACTGATCATGCACTGATCACGTAATTGATCATGCACTGATCACGTGGCTGATCATACACTGATCACGTGACTGATCATGCACTGTTCACGTGACTGATCATGCACTGATCACGTGGCTATCATGCACTGATCACCTGGCGGATCACACACTGATCACTTGCCTGGTCATGCACAGATCACGTGACTACTCATGAAGTAATCACGTGGCTATCATGCACTGATCACTGGCTATCATGCACTGATCACGTGGCTGATCACACCCGTATCCCGTGACTGATCATGCACTGATCACGTAATTGATCCTGCACTGGTCACGTGGCTCATCATGCACTGATCACGTTGCTGATCACACATGTATCACGTGGACTGATCATGCACTGATCACGTGGCTCTCATGCACTGATCACGTGGCTATCATGCACTGATCACGTGGCTGATCATGCAATGATCACGTAGCTACCATGTACTGGTCACGTGACTGATCATGCACTGGTCACGTAATTGATCATGCACTGATCATGTGGCTGATCATACACTGATCACGTGACTGATCATGCACTGTTCACATGACTGATCATGCACTGATCACGTGGCTATCATGCACTGATCACGTGGCTGATCATAGACTGATCACGTGCCTGGTCATGCACAGATCACGTGATTACTCATGAAGTGATCACAGTCGGCTATCATGCACTGATCACGTGGCTATCATGCACTGATCACGTGGCTATCATGCACTGATCACGTGGCTGATCATGCAATGATCACGTAGCTACATGTACTGGTCACCTGACTGATCATGCACTGATCACGTAATTGATCATGCACTGATCACGTGGCTATCATGCACTGCTCACGTGGCTGATCATGCAATGGGTCATGCAGCTACCATGTTACTGGTTACATGACTGATCATGCACTGGATCACGTGACTGATCATGCACTGATCACGTGGCTATCATGCACTGCTCACGTGGTGATCACGCAATGATCACGCAGCTACCATGTACTGGTCACATTACTGATCATGCACTGATCACGTGGCTGATCATGCACTGATCACGTGACTGATCATGCAATGATCACGTGACTGACCATGCACTGATCACGTGACTGATCATGCACTGATCAGTTGGCTATCATGCACTGATTACTTGGCTGACCATGCACTGATCACGTGGCTGATCATACACTGCTCATGTGGCTGATCATACACTGCTCTTGTAACTGATCATGCACTGATCACGTGGCTATCATGCACTGATCTCGTGGCTGAACATGCACTGTTCACATGGCTGATCACACACCTGTCACGTGACAAATCATGCACTGATCACGTGGCTGATCATACACTGTTCACGTGTCTGACCATGCACTGATCACGTGGCTGATCATACACTGCTCATGTAACTGATCATGCACTGATCTCGTGGCTGAATATGCACTGTTCACATGGCTGATCACACACCTGTCACGTGACTAATCATGCCACTGATCACGTGGCACTCATGCACTGATCACGTGGCTGATCGTACACTGATCACGGGACTGATCATGCACTGATCACGGAGCTATCATGCATTGATTACATGTCTCCACATGCACTCATCACGTGGATTATCATACACTGATCACGTGACTGATCATACACTGATCACGTGGCTGATCATAAACTGCTCATGTAGCTGATCATGCACTGATCACGTGTCTATCATGCAGTGCTCACGTGGCTGATCATGCAATGAACCACGTAGCTAACATGTACTGTTCACGTGACTGATCATGCAATGGTAACGTAATTGATCATGCACTGATCAAGTGACTGATCATGCACTGATCACTTGACTGATCATGCACTGTTCACGTGGCTGATCATGCAATGTTCACGTGACTGATCATGCACTGATCACGTGGCTATCATGCACTGATCACGTGGCTGATCATGCAATGTTCACGTGGCTATCATGCACTGATCACGTGGCTATTATGCACTGATCACGTGGCTGATCATACACTGATCACGAGACTGATCATGCACTGATCACGTCTATATCACGCACTGATCACATGACTGCCCATGCAATGAACATGTGGATGATCATACACTGATCATGTGACAGATCATGCAGTGATCACGTGGCTATCATGCACTGATCAAGTGGCTTATCATACTCTGCTCCCGAAACTGATCATGCACTGATCACGTGGCTATCATGCACTGCTGACGTGGCTGATCATGCAATGATCACGTAGCTAACATGTACTGGTCACGTGAGTGATCATGCACTGATCACGTAATTGATCATGCACTGATCAGGTGACTTATCATGCAGTGTTCACGTGACTGATCATGCACTGATCACGTGACTTATCATGCTCTGATCCCGTGGCTATCATGCACTGATCACGTGGCTGATCATGCAATGATCACGTAGCTACCATGTACTGGTCACGTGACTGATCATGCACTGATCACGTAATTGATCATGCACTGATCATGTGGCTGATCATGCACTGATCACGTGGCTGATCATACACTGGTCACGTAACTGATCATGCACTGATCACGGAGCTATCATGCATTGATTACATGTCTCCACATGCACTCATGACGTGGATGATCATACACTGATCACGTGACTGATCATACACTGATAACGTGGCTGATCATAAACTGCTCATGTAGCTGATCATGCACTGATCACGTGTCTATCATGCAGTGCTCACGTGGCTGATCGTGCAATGATCACGTAGCTAACATGTACTGGTCACGTGACTGATCATGCACTGATCACGTGGCTATCATGCACTGCTAACGTGGCTGACCATGCACTGATCACGTGGCTGATCATACACTGCTCATGTGGCTGATCATACACTGCTCTTGTAACTGATCATGCACTGATCACGTGGCTATCATGCACTGATCTCGTGGCTGAACATGCACTGTTCACATGGCTGATCACACACCTGTCACGTGACAAATCATGCACTGATCACGTGGCTGATCATACACTGTTCACGTGTCTGACCATGCACTGATCACGTGGCTGATCATACACTGCTCATGTAACTGATCATGCACTGATCTCGTGGCTGAATATGCACTGTTCACATGGCTGATCACACACCTGTCACGTGACTAATCATGCACTGATCACGTGGCACTCATGCACTGATCACGTGGCTGATCATACACTGATCACGGGACTGATCATGCACTGATCACGGAGCTATCATGCATTGATTACATGTCTCCACATGCACTCATCACGTGGATTATCATACACTGATCACGTGACTGATCATACACTGATCACGTGGCTGATCATAAACTGCTCATGTAGCTGATCATGCACTGATCACGTGTCTATCATGCAGTGCTCACGTGGCTGATCGTGCAATGACCACGTAGCTAACATGTACTGTTCACGTGACTGATCATGCAATGGTAACGTAATTGATCATGCACTGATCAAGTGACTGATCATGCACTGATCACTTGACTGATCACGCACTGTTCACGTGGCTGATCATGCACTGATCACGTGGCTATCATGCACTGCTAACGTGGCTGATCATACAATGATCACATAGCTAACATGTACTGGTCACGTGACTGATCATGCAATGGTAACGTAATTGATCATGCACTGATCACGTGACTGATCATGCACTGATCACGTGACTGATCATGCACTGATCACGTGGCTATCATGCATTGCTAACGTGGCTGATCATACAATGATCACATAGCTAACATGTACTGGTCACGTGACTGATCATGCACTGATCACGTAATTGATCATGCACTGATCACGTGGCTGATCATACACTGATCACGTGACTGATCATGCACTGTTCACGTGACTGATCATGCACTGATCACGTGGCTATCATGCACTGATCACGTGGCGGATCACACCCTGATCACGTGCCTGGTCATGCACAGATCACGTGACTACTCATGAAGTAATCACGTGGCTATCATGCACTGATCACGTGGCTATCATGCACTGATCACGTGGCTGATCACACCCGTATCCCGTGACTGATCATGCACTGATCACGTAAATGATCATGCACTGATCACGTGGATGATCATACACTGATCACGTGACTGATCATGCACTGATCACGTGACTGACCATGCACTGATAACTTGACTGATCATGCACTGATCAGTTGGCTATCATGCACTGATTACTTGGCTGATCATACACTGATCACGTGACTGATAATGCACTGATCATCTGGCTATCATGCACTCCTTACCTGGCTATCGTGCACTGATCATGTGGTTGATCATACACTGATCACGAGACTGATCATGCACTGATCACGTGTCTATCATGCACTGATCATGTGGCTGATCATGCACTGATCACCTGCCTGGTCATGCACTTATCACGTGTCTATAATGCACTGATCATGTGGCTGATCATACACTGATCACCTGCCTGGTCATGCACAGATCACTTGACTGATCATGCACTGATCACGTGGCTATCATGCACTGCTTACGTGGCTGATCATACAATGATCTCATAGCTACCATGCACTGTTCACGTGACTGATCATGCATTGATCACGTGGCTATCATGCACAGCTCACGTGGCTGATCCTGCAATGATCACGTAGCTATCTTGCACTGATCACTTGGCTGATCATACACTCATCACGGGACAGATCATGACTGATCACCGAGCTATCATGCATTGATTACATGACTCCACATGCACTGATCTGGTGGATGATCATACACTGATCACGTGACTGATCATGCACTGATCATCTGGCTATCATGCACTCCATACCTGGCTATCGTGCACTGATCACGTGGTTGATCATAAACTGATTACGAGACTGATAATGCACTGATCACGTCTATATCATGCACTGATCACATGACTGCCCATGCACTGAACACGTGGATGATCATACACTGATCATGTGACAGATCATGCAGTGACCACGTGGCTATCATGCACTGATCAATTGGCTGATCATACTCTGCTCCCGAAACTGATCATGCACTGATCATGTGGCTATCATGCACTGCTCACGTGGCTGATCATGCAATGATCACGTAGCTACCATGTACTGGTCACGTGAGTGATCATGCACTGATCTGTAATTGATCATGCACTGATCAGGTGACTTATCATGCACTGTTCACGTGACTGAACATGCACTGATCACGTGACTGATCATGAACTGATCTCGTGGCTATCATGCACGGCTCAGGTTGCTGATCATGCAGTGATCACGTAGCTACCATGTACTGGTCACGTGACTGATCATGCACTGATCACGTAATTGATCAGGCACTGATCACGTGACTGATCATGCACTGATCACGTGACTGACCCTGCACTTATCACGTGGCTATCATGCACTGATCACGTGACTGATCATACACTGATCACGTGGCTGATCATAAACTGCTCATGTAGCTGATCATGCACTGATCACGTGTCTATCATGCAGTGCTCACGTGGCTGATCGTGCAATGACCACGTAGCTAACATGTACTGTTCACGTGACTGATCATGCAATGGTAACGTAATTGATCATGCACTGATCAAGTGACTGATCATGCACTGATCACTTGACTGATCATGCACTGTTCACGTGACTGATCATGCACTGATCACGTGGCTATCATGCACTGCTAACGTGGCTGATCATACAATGATCACATAGCTAACATGTACTGGTCACGTGACTGATCATGCAATGGTAATGTAATTGATCATGCACTGATCACGTGACTGATCATGCACTGATCACGTGACTGATCATGCACTGATCACGTGGCTATCATGCATTGCTAACGTGGTTGATCATACAATGATCACATAGCTAACATGTACTGGTCACGTGACTGATCATGCACTGATCACGTAATTGATCATGCACTGATCACGTGGCTGATCATACACTGATCACGTGACTGATCATGCACTGTTCACGTGACTGATCATGCACTGATCACGTGGCTATCATGCACTGATCACCTGGCGGATCACACACTGATCACTTGCCTGGTCATGCACAGATCACGTGACTACTCATGAAGTAATCACGTGGCTATCATGCACTGATCACGTGGCTATCATGCACTGATCACGTGGCTGATCACACCCGTATCCCGTGACTGATCATGCACTGATCACGTAATTGATCCTGCACTGGTCACGTGGCTCATCATGCACTGATCACGTTGCTGATCACACATGTATCACGTGACTGATCATGCACTGATCACGTGGCTCTCATGCACTGATCACGTGGCTATCATGCACTGATCACGTGGCTGATCATGCAATGATCACGTAGCTACCATGTACTGGTCACGTGACTGATCATGCACTGATCACGTAATTGATCATGCACTGATCACGTGGCTGATCATACACTGATCACGTGACTGATCATGCACTGTTCACGTGACTGATCATGCACTGATCACATGGCTATCATGCACTGATCACGTGGCGGATCACACACTGATCACGTGCCTGGTCATGCACAGATCACGTGACTACTCATGAAGTAATCACGTGGCTATCATGCACTGATCACGTGGCTGATCATACACTGATCACGTGACTGATCATGCACTGATCACGTGGCTATCATGCACTGCTAACGTGGCTGATCATACAATGATCACATAGCTAACATGTACTGGTCACGTGACTGATCATGCAATGGTAACGTAATTGATCATGCACTGATCACGTGACTGATCATGCACTGATCACGTGACTGATCATGCACTGATCACGTGGCTATCATGCATTGCTAACGTGGCTGATCATACAATGATCACATAGCTAACATGTACTGGTCACGTGACTGATCATGCACTGATCATGTAATTGATCATGCACTGATCACGTGGCTGATCATACACTGATCACGTGACTGATCATGCACTGTTCACGTGACTGATCATGCACTGATCACGTGGCTATCATTCACTGATCACGTGGCGGATCACACACTGATCACGTGCCTGGTCATGCACAGATCACGTGACTACTCATGAAGTAATCACGTGGCTATCATGCACTGATCACGTGGCTATCATGCACTGATCACGTGGCTGATCACACCCGTATCCCGTGACTGATCATGCACTGATCACGTAATTGATCCTGCACTGGTCACGTGGCTTATCATGCACTGATCACGTTGCTGATCACACATGTATCACGTGACTGATCATGCACTGATCACGTGGCTCTCATGCACTGATCACGTGGCTGATCATGCAATGATCACGTAGCTACCATGTACTGGTCACGTGACTGATCATGCACTGGTCACGTAATTGATCATGCACTGATCATGTGGCTGATCATACACTGATCACGTGACTGATCATGCACTGTTCACATGACTGATCATGCACTGATCACGTGGCTATCATGCACTGATCACGTGGCTGATCATAGACTGATCACGTGCCTGGTCATGCACAGATCACGTGATTACTCATGAAGTGATCACGTCGGCTATCATGCACTGATCACGTGGCTATCATTCACTGATCACGTGGCTATCATGCACTGATCACGTGGCTGATCATGCAATGATCACGTAGCTACCATGTACTGGTCACCTGACTGATCATGCACTGATCACGTAATTGACCATGCACTGATCACGTGGCTATCATGCACTGCTCACCTGGCTGATCATGCAGTGGTCATGCAGCTACCATGTACTGGTTACATGACTGATCATGCACTGATCACGTGACTGATCATGCACTGATCACGTGGCTATCATGCACTGCTCACGTGGTGATCACGCAATGATCACGCAGCTACCATGTACTGGTCACATTACTGATCATGCACTGATCACGTGGCTGATCATGCACTGATCACGTGACTGATCATGCAATGATCACGTGACTGACCATGCACTGATCACGTGACTGATCATGCACTGATCAGTTGGCTATCATGCACTGATTACTTGGCTGACCATGCACTGATCACATGGCTGATCATACACTGCTCATGTGGCTGATCATACACTGCTCTTGTAACTGATCATGCACTGATCACGTGGCT
Organism: Bos taurus; assembly: GCF_002263795.3. Lineage (NCBI taxonomy): Eukaryota > Metazoa > Chordata > Mammalia > Artiodactyla > Bovidae > Bos > Bos taurus. The sequence goes on from NW_020190691.1 coordinate 11,162, forward strand.
ATCATGCACTGATCTCGTGGCTGATAATGCACTGTTCACATGGCTGATCACACACCTGTCACGTGACAAATCATGCACTGATCACGTGGCTGATCATACACTGTTCACGTGTCTGACCATGCACTGATCACGTGGCTGATCATACACTGCTCATGTAACTGATCATGCACTGATCTCGTGGCTGAATATGCACTGTTCACATGGCTGATCACACACCTGTCACGTGACTAATCATGCACTGATCACGTGGCACTCATGCACTGATCACGTGGCTGATCATACACTGATCACGGGACTGATCATGCACTGATCACGGAGCTATCATGCATTGATTACATGTCTCCACATGCACTCATCACGTGGATTATCATACACTGATCACGTGACTGATCATACACTGATCACGTGGCTGATCATAAACTGCTCATGTAGCTGATCATGCACTGATCACGTGTCTATCATGCAGTGCTCACGTGGCTGATCGTGCAATGACCACGTAGCTAACATGTACTGTTCACGTGACTGATCATGCAATGGTAACGTAATTGATCATGCACTGATCAAGTGACTGATCATGCACTGATCACTTGAGTGATCACGCACTGTTCACGTGGCTGATCATGCACTGATCACGTGGCTATCATGCACTGCTAACGTGGCTGATCATACAATGATCACATAGCTAACATGTACTGGTCACGTGACTGATCATGCAATGGTAACGTAATTGATCATGCACTGATCACGTGACTGATCATGCACTGATCACGTGACTGATCATGCACTGATCACGTGGCTATCATGCATTGCTAACGTGGCTGATCATACAATGATCACATAGCTACCATGTACTGGTCACGTGACTGATCATGCACTGATCACGTAATTGATCATGCACTGATCACGTGGCTGATCATACACTGATCACGTGACTGATCATGCACTGTTCACGTGACTGATCATGCACTGATCACGTGGCTATCATGCACTGATCACGTGGCGGATCACACCCGTATCCCGTGACTGATCATGCACTGATCACGTAAATGATCATGCACTGATCACGTGGATGATCATACACTGATCACGTGACTGATCATGCACTGATCACGTGACTGACCATGCACTGATAACTTGACTGATCATGCACTGATCAGTTGGCTATCATGCACTGATTACTTGGCTGATCATACACTGATCACGTGACTGATAATGCACTGATCATCTGGCTATCATGCACTCCTTACCTGGCTATCGTGCACTGATCATGTGGTTGATCATACACTGATCACGAGACTGATCATGCACTGATCACGTGTCTATCATGCACTGATCATGTGGCTGATCATGCACTGATCACCTGCCTGGTCATGCACTTATCACGTGTCTATAATGCACTGATCATGTGGCTGATCATACACTGATCACCTGCCTGGTCATGCACAGATCACTTGACTGATCATGCACTGATCACGTGGCTATCATGCACTGCTTACGTGGCTGATCATACAATGATCTCATAGCTACCATGCACTGTTCACGTGACTGATCATGCATTGATCACGTGGCTATCATGCACAGCTCACGTGGCTGATCCTGCAATGATCACGTAGCTATCTTGCACTGATCACTTGGCTGATCATACACTCATCACGGGACAGATCATGACTGATCACCGAGCTATCATGCATTGATTACATGACTCCACATGCACTGATCTGGTGGATGATCATACACTGATCACGTGACTGATCATGCACTGATCATCTGGCTATCATGCACTCCATACCTGGCTATCGTGCACTGATCACGTGGTTGATCATAAACTGATTACGAGACTGATAATGCACTGATCACGTCTATATCATGCACTGATCACATGACTGCCCATGCACTGAACACGTGGATGATCATACACTGATCATGTGACAGATCATGCAGTGACCACGTGGCTATCATGCACTGATCAATTGGCTGATCATACTCTGCTCCCGAAACTGATCATGCACTGATCATGTGGCTATCATGCACTGCTCACGTGGCTGATCATGCAATGATCACGTAGCTACCATGTACTGGTCACGTGAGTGATCATGCACTGATCTGTAATTGATCATGCACTGATCAGGTGACTTATCATGCACTGTTCACGTGACTGAACATGCACTGATCACGTGACTGATCATGAACTGATCTCGTGGCTATCATGCACGGCTCAGGTTGCTGATCATGCAGTGATCACGTAGCTACCATGTACTGGTCACGTGACTGATCATGCACTGATCACGTAATTGATCAGGCACTGATCACGTGACTGATCATGCACTGATCACGTGACTGACCCTGCACTTATCACGTGGCTATCATGCACTGATCACGTGACTGATCATACACTGATCACGTGGCTGATCATAAACTGCTCATGTAGCTGATCATGCACTGATCACGTGTCTATCATGCAGTGCTCACGTGGCTGATCGTGCAATGACCACGTAGCTAACATGTACTGTTCACGTGACTGATCATGCAATGGTAACGTAATTGATCATGCACTGATCAAGTGACTGATCATGCACTGATCACTTGACTGATCATGCACTGTTCACGTGACTGATCATGCACTGATGACGTGTCTATCATGCAGTGCTCACGTGGCTGATCGTGCAATGACCACGTAGCTAACATGTACTGTTCACGTGACTGATCATGCAATGGTAACGTAATTGATCATGCACTGAACAAGTGACTGATCATGCACTGATCACTTGACTGATCATGCACTGTTCACGTGACTGATCATGCACTGATCACGTGGCTATCATGCACTGCTAACGTGGCTGATCATACAATGATCACATAGCTAACATGTACTGGTCACGTGACTGACCATGCAATGGTAACGTAATTGATCATGCACTGATCACGTGACTGATCATGCACTGATCACGTGACTGATCATGCACTGATCACGTGGCTATCATGCATTGCTAACGTGGTTGATCATACAATGATCACATAGCTAACATGTACTGGTCACGTGACTGATCATGCACTGATCACGTAATTGATCATGCACTGATCACGTGGCTGATCATACACTGATCACGTGACTGATCATGCACTGTTCACGTGACTGATCATGCACTGATCACGTGGCTATCATGCACTGCTAACCTGGCTGATCATGCAATGATCACGTAGCTAACATGTATTGGTCACGTGAGTGATCATGCACTGATCACATAATTGATCATGCACTGATCAGGTGACTTATCATGCACTGTTCACGTGACTGATCATGCACTGATCACGTGACTTATCATGCTCTGATCCCGTGGCTATCATGCACTGATCACGTGGCTGATCATGCAATGATCACGTAGCTACCATGTACTGGTCACGTGACTGATCATGCACTGATCACGTAATTGATCATGCACTGATCATGTGGCTGATCATACACTGATCACATGGCTGATCATACACTGGTCACGTAACTGATCATGCACTAATCACGTGATTGATCATGCACTGATCAGGTGGCTATCATGCACTGATCACTTGGCTGGTCATACACTTATCACGTGCCTGGTCATGCACTGATCATGTGGCTGCTCATGCACTGATCACGTGCTTGATCATGCACTGATCACGTGGCTGATCATGCACTTATCACGTGGCTATAATGCACTGCTCACGTGGCTAATCATGCAATGATCACGCAGCTACCATGTACTGGTCACATGACTGATCATGCACTGATCACTTGACTGATCATGCACTGATCACGTGGCTATCATGCACTGATCACGTGGCTGTTCATGCAATGATCATGTAGCTACCATGTACCGGTCAGGGACTGATCATACACCGATTAGGTGACGGATCATGCACTGATCACGTGGCAATCATGCACTGATCACGTGGCTGATCATACTCTGCTCACGTAACTGATCATGCACACATCACGTGGCTATCATGCACTCCTCACGTGGCTCGTCATGGAATGATCACGTAGCTACCATATACAGGTCACGTGACTGATCATGCACAGATCACGTCAATGATCATGCACTATTCAAGTGAATGATCATGTACTGATCACGTGACTGATCATGCACTGATCACGTGGCTATCATGCTCTGCTCACGTGGCTGATCATGCAAGGATCACGTACCAACCATGTACTTGTCACGTGACTGATCATGCACTGATCACGTAATTGATCCTGCACTGATCACGTGGCTCATCATGCACTGATCTCGTGGCTGATCACACATGTATCACGTGACTGATCTTGCACTGATCACGTGGCTCTCATGCACTGATCATGTGGCTATCATGCACTGATCACGTAGCTATCATGCACTGATCATGTGGCTATCATGCACTGATCACGTAGCTACCATGTACTGGTCATGTGACTGATCATGCACTGATCACGTAATTGATCCTGCACTGATCACATGGCTCATCACGCACTGATCCGGTGGCTGATCACACACAAATCACGTGACTGATCATGTACAGATCACGTAAATAATCATGAAGTGATCACGTGGCTATCCTGCACTGATCACGTGGATAACATGCACTGATCACGTGGCTGATCACACACGTATCACGTGACTGATCATGCACTGATCACGTGGCTATCATGCACTGATCACGTGGCTGATCATGCAATGATCACGTAGCTACCATGTACTGGTCACGTGACTGATCATGCACTGATCACGTGGCTATCATGCACTGCTCACGTGGCTGATCACACATGTATCTCGTGACTGATCATGCACTGATCACAAGGCTCTCATGCACTGATCACGTGGCTATCATGCATTGATCACGTGGATATCATTCACTGATATCATGCACTGATCACGTGGCTGATCACACACCTATCACGTGACTGATCATGCACTGATCAGGTGACTATCATGCACTGATCACGTGGCTATCATGCACTGATCACGTGGCTGATCATGCAATGGTCACGTAGCTACCATGTACTGGTCATGTGACTGATCATGCACTGATCACGTAATTGATCCTGCACTGATCACGTGGCTCACCACGCACTGATCACCTGGCTGATCACACACGTATCACGTGACTGATCATGTACAGATCACGTGACTAATCCTGAAGTGATCACGTGGCTATCCTGTACTGATCACGTGGATATCATGCACTGATCACGAGGCTGATCACACACGTATCACGTGGCTGATCATGCCCTGATCACGTGGCTGATCATGCAATGATCACGTAATTGATCATGCACTGATCACGTGGCTGATCATGCACTAATCACGTGACTGATCATGCACTGATCACGTGACGGATCATGCACTGATCACGTGAGGGATCATGCACTGATCATATGACTGATCATGCGCTCATCATGTTTGCTATCATACACTGATCATGTGCCTCTGGAGGTAATAAATAAAGAGCAGAGTAGGCACGAATCATACAGTCAGCAGGCAATAATCATGGAATTCAGCTGTGAGGAATCATGCTGCTCAGCTGGCAATAATCAAGCAGCTGAGCAGGCAGGAATTACGCAGCACAGCTGGGAATTGTGAAGCAGATGACAGGCAGGAATCTTGCAGCTCAGCTTGCAATTGTCAAGCAGATGAACAGACAGTAATCACGCAGCTCAGCAGGCCCTGATCACGTGACTGAGCATGCACTGTTCACGTGGATGATCATACACTGATCACGTGATTGACCATGCACTGATCACGTGGCTATCATGCACTGATCACGTGGCTGAACATGCACTGTTCACGTGGCTGATCACACACCTGCCACGTGACTGATCATGCACTGATCACGTGGCACTCATGCACTGATCACATGGCTGATCATACTGTGCTCACGTAACTGATCATGCACATATCACGTGGCCATCGTGCACTGCTCACGTGGCTGATCATGCAATGATCATATAGCATCCATGTACTGGTCACGTGACTGATCATGCACTGATCACTTGACTGATCATGCACTGATCACGTGGCTGATCATGCACTGTTCACGTGGCTATCATGCACTGCTCACGTGGCTGATCACGCAATGATCACACAGCTACCATGTACTGGTCACATGACTTATCATGCACTGATCACGTAATTGATCATGCACTGATCACGTGACTGATCATGCACTGACCACGTGACTGATCATCCACTGAACAGTTGGCTACCATGCACTGATTACTTGGCTGATCATACACTGATCACCTGACTGATAATGCCCTGATCATCTGGCTCTCATGCACTCGTTACCTGGCTATCATGCACTGATCACGTGGTTGATCATACACTGATCACGAGATTGATCATGCACTGATCACGTCTATATCACGCACTGATCACATGACTGCCCATGCAATGAACATGTGGATGATCATACACTGATCATGTGACAGATCATGCAGTGATCACGTGGCTATCATGCACTGATCAAGTGGCTTATCATACTCTGCTCCTGAAACTGATCATGCACTGATCACGTGGCTATCATGCACTGATCACCTGGCGGATCACACACTGATCACGTGCCTGGTCATGCACAGATCACGTGACTATTCATGAAGTAATCACGTGGCTATCATGCACTGATCACGTGGCTATCATGCACTGATCACGTGGCTGATCACACCCGTATCACGTGACTGATCATGCACTGATCACCTGGCTATCATTCACTGATCACGTGGCTGATCATGCACTGATCACGTAATTGATCATGCACTGATCACGTGGCTATCTTGCACTGCTCACGTGGCTGATCATGCAATGGTCATGCAGCTACCATGTACTGGTTACAAGACTGATCATGCACTGATCACGTGACTGATCATGCACTGATCACGTGGCTATCATGCACTGATCACGTGGCTGATCACACCCGTATCACGTGACTGATCATGCACTGATCACCTGGCTATCATGCACTGATCACGTGGCTGATCATGCACTGATCACGTGGCTATCATGCAATGATCACGTGGCTATCATGCACTGATCACGTGGCTGATCATGCACTGATCACGTGGCTATCATGCAATGATCACGTGGCTATCATGCACTGATCACGTGGCTGATCATGCACTGATACCGTGACTGAGCCTAGACTGATCACCTGACTATAATGTAGTGATCACGTGACTTAATGGCGCTGATCATGTGACTGATCATGCGCTGATCATGTTTGCTGTCATACACTGATCATGTGCCTCTGGAGGCAATAAACAAAGAGCTGAGTAGGCACGAATCAAACAGGCAGCAGGCACTAATCGTGGAACTCAGCTGTGAGGAATCATGCTGCTCAGCTGGCAATAATCAAGCAGCTGAGCAGGCAGGAATTACGCAGCACAGCTGGCAATTGTCAAGCAGATGAGCAGGCAGTAATCACGCAGCTCAGCAGGCCCTGATCACGTGACTGAACATGCACTGTTCACGTGGCTGATCATACAGTGATCATGTGATTGATCATGCACTGATCACTTGGATATCATGCACTGATCCCATGGCTGATCATACACTGTTCACGTGTCTGACCATGCACTGATCACGTGGCTGATCATACACTGCTCATGTAACTGATCATGCACTGATCACGTGGCTATCATGCACTGATCTCGTGGCTGAACTTGCACTGTTCACATGGCTGATCACACACCTGTCACATGACTGATCATGCACTGATCACGTGGCACTCATGCACTGATCACATGGCTGATCATACACTGATCACGGGACTGATCATGCACTGATCACAGAGCTATCACGCATTGATTACATGTCTCCACATGCACTCATCACGTGGATGATCATACACTGATCACGTGACTGATCATACACTGATCACGTGGCTGATCATAAACTGCTCATGTAGCTGATCATGCACTGATCACGTGTCTATCATGCAGTGCTCACGTGACTGATCGTGCAATGATCACGTAGCTAACATGTACTGTTCACGTGACTGATCATGCAATGGTAACGTAATTGATCATGCACTGATCAAGTGACTGATCATGATCTGATCACTTGACTGATCATGCACTGTTCACGTGGCTGATCATGCACGTATCTCGTGACTGATCATGCACTGCTCACGTGGCTATCATGCAATGATCACGTGGCTATCATGCACTGATCACCTGCCTGGTCATGCACAGATCACGTGACTAATCATGAACTGATCACGTAGCTATCATGCACTGATCACCTGGCTGATCATGCACTGATCACGTGGCTATCATGCACTGATCACGTGGCTATTATGCACTGATCACGTGGCTGATCATGCAATGTTCACGTGACTGATCATGCACTGATCACGTGGCTATCATGCACTGATCACGTGGCTGATCATGCAATGATCATGTAGCTACCATGTATCGGTCACGTGACTGATCATACACCCATCAGGTGACTGATCATGCATATATGACGTGGCTACCATGCACTGTTCACGTGGCTGGTCATACACTGATCACCTGCCTGGTCATGCACAGATCACGTGACTAATCATGAACTGTTCACGTAGCTATCATGCACTGATCACCTGGCTGATCATGCACTCATCACGTGGCTATCATGCAATGATCACGTGGCTATCATGCACTGATCACATGGCTGATCATGCACTGATACCGTGACTGAGCCTGGACTGATCACCTGACTATAATGTAGTGATCACGTAAGTTAATGGCGCTGATCATGTGACTGATCATGCGCTGATCATGTTTGCTATCATACACTGATCATGTGCCTCTGGAGGCAATAAACAAAGAGCTGAGTAGGCACGAATCAAACAGTCAGCAGACACTAATCGTGGAACTCAGCTGTGAGGAATCATGCTGCTCAGCTGGCAATAATCAAGCAGCTGAGCAGGCAGGAATTATGCAGCACAGCTGGCAATTGTCAAGCAGATGACAGGCAGGAATCGTGCAGCTCAGCTTGCAATTGTCAAGCAGATGAGCAGAGAGTAATCACGCAGCTCAGCTGGCCCTGATCACGTGACTGAGCATGCAATGTTCACGTGGCTGATCATACACTGATCACGTGATTGATCATGCACTGATCACTTGGATATCATGCACTGATCACGTGGCTGATCATACACTTTCCACGTGTCTGACCATGCACTGATCACGTGGCTGATCATACACTGCTCACGTAACTGATCATGCACTGATCACGTGGCTATCATGCACTGATCACGTGGCTGAACATGCACTGTTCATGTGGCTGATCACACACCTGTCACGTGACTGATAATGCACTGATCACGTGGCACTCATGCACTGATCACGTGGCTGATCATACTCTGCTCACCTAACTGATCATGCACACATCACGTGGCTATCATGCACTCCTCACGTGGCTGGTCATGCAATGATCACGTAGCACCATATACTGGTCACGTGACTGATCATGCACAGATCACGTAAATGATCATGCACTGCTCACGTGGCTAATCATGAAATGATCACCTAGCAACCATGTACTGGTCACGTGACTGATCATGCACTGATCACGTAATTGATCCCGCAATGGTCACGTGGCTCATCATGCACTGATCACGTTGCTGATCACACATGTATCACGTGACTGATCATGCACTGATCACGTGGCTCTCATGCACTGATCACGTGGCTATCATGCACTGATCACGTGGCTGATCATGCAATGATCACGTAGCTACCATGTACTGGTCACGTGACTGATCATGCACTGGTCACGTAATTGATCATGCACTGATCATGTGGCTGATCATATACTGATCACGTGACTGATCATGCACTGTTCACATGACTGATCATGCACTGATCACGTGGCTATCATGCACTGATCACGTGGCTGATCATAGACTGATCACGTGCCTGGTCATGCACAGATCACGTGATTACTCATGAAGTGATCACGTCGGCTATCATGCACTGATCACGTGGCTATCATGCACTGATCACGTGGCTATCATGCACTGATCACGTGGCTGATCATGCAATGATCACGTAGCTACCATGTACTGGTCACCTGACTGATCATGCACTGATCACGTAATTGATCATGCACTGATCTCGTGGCTATCATGCACTGCTCACGTGGCTGATCATGCAATGGTCATGCAGTTACCATGTACTGGTTACATGACTGATCATGCACTGATCACGTGACTGATCATGCACTGATCACGTGGCTATCATGCACTGATTACGTGGCTGATCATAGACTGATCACGTGCCTGGTCATGCACAGATCACGTGATTACTCATGAAGTGATCACGTCGGCTATCATGCACTGATCACGTGGCTATCATGCACTGATCACGTGGCTATCATGCACTGATCACGGGGCTGATCATGCAATGATCACGTAGCTACCATGTACTGGTCACCTGACTGATCATGCACTGATCACGTAATTGATCATGCACTGATCACGTGGCTATCATGCACTGCTCACGAGGCTGATCATGCAATGGTCATGCAGCTACCATGTACTGGTTACATGACTGATCATGCACTGATCACGTGCCTGATCATGCACTGATCACGTGGCTATCATGCACTGCTCACCTGGTGATCACGCAGTGATCACCCAGCTACCATGTACTGGTCACATTACTGATCATGCACTGATCACGTAAATGATCATGCACTGATCATGTGACAGATCATGCAGTGATCACGTGGCTATCATGCACTGATCAAGTGGCTTATCATACTCTGCTCCCGAAACTGATCATGCACTGATCACATGGCTATCATGCACTGCTGACGTGGCTGATCATGCAATGATCACGTAGCTAACATGTACTGGTCACGTGAGTGATCATGCACTGATCACGTAATTGATCATGCACTGATCAGGTGACTTATCATGCACTGCTCACGTGACTGATCATGCACAGATCACGTGACTTATCATGCTCTGATTCCGTGGCTATCATGCACTGATCACGTGGCTGATCATGCAATGATCACGTAGCTACCATGTACTGGTCACGTGACTGATCATGCACTGATCACTTGACTGATCATGCACTGATCACGTGGCTATCATGCACTGCTCACGTGGCTGATAATACAATGATCACATAGCTACCATGTACTGGTCACATGGCTGATCATGCACTGATCACGTAATTGATCACGCACTGATCACGTGGCTGATCATACACTGATCACGTGACTGACCATGCACTGTTCACATGACTGATCATGCACCGTTCACGTGGCTATCATACACTGATCACGTGCCTGTTCATGCACAGATCATGTGACTACTCATGAAGTGATCACGTTTCTATCATGAACTGATTACGTGGATATCATGCACTGATCACGTGGCGGATCACACACTTATCACGTGACTGATCATGCACTGATCACGTGGCTATCATGCACTGATCACGTGGCTATCATGCACTGATCACGTGGCTGATCATGCAATGATCACGTAGCTACCATGTACTGGTCACGTGACTGATCATGCACTGATCACCTTGACTGATCATGCACTGATTACGTGGCTGATCATGCACTGCCCACGTGGCTATCATGCACTGCTCACGTGGCTGATCACGCAATGATCACACAGCTACCATGTACTCGTCACATGACTGATCATGCACTGATCACGTAATTGATCATGCACTGATCACGTGACTGATCATCCACTGAACAGTTGGCTCCCATGCACTGATTACTTGGCTGATCATACACTGATCACCTGACTGATAATGCCCTGATCATCTGGCTCTCATGCACTCATTACCTGGCTATCGTGCACTGATCACGTGGTTGATCATACACTGATCACGAGACTGATCATGCACTGATCACGTCTAATTCACGCACTGATCACATGACTGCCCATGCAATGATCATGTGGATGATCATACACTGATCATGTGACAGATCATGCAGTGATCACGTGGCTATCATGCACTGATCAAGTGGCTTATCATACTCTGCTCCCGAAACTGATCATGCACTGATCACGTGGCTATCATGCACTGATCACGTTGCTGAACATGCAATGATCACGTAGCTACCATGTACTGGTCACGTGACTGATCATGCACTGATCACTTGACTGATCATGCACTGATCACGTGGCTGATCATGCACTGTTCACGTGGCTATCATGCACTGCTCACGTGGCTGATCACGCAATGATCACACAGCTACCATGTACTGGTCACATGACTGATCATGCACTGATCACGTGGCTGATCATGCACTGATCACGTGACTGATCATGCAATGATCACGTGACTGACCATGCACTGATCACGTGACTGATCATGCACTGATCAGTTGGCTATCATGCACTGATTACTTGGCTGACCATGCACTGATCAGGTGGCTGATCATACACTGCTCATGTGGCTGATCATACACTGCTCTTGTAACTGATCATGCACTGATCACGTGGCTATCATGCACTGATCTCGTGGCTGAACATGCACTGTTCACATGGCTGATCACACACCTGTCACGTGACAAATCATGCACTGATCACGTGGCTGATCATACACTGTTCACGTGTCTGACCATGCACTGATCACGTGGCTGATCATACACTGCTCATGTAACTGATCATGCACTGATCTCGTGGCTGAATATGCACTGTTCACATGCTGATCACACACCTGTCACGTGACTAATCATGCACTGATCACGTGGCACTCATGCACTGATCACGTGACTGATCGCAATGATCACGGACTGACCATGCACTGATCACGGAGCTATCATGCACTTGATCATGTCTCCACATGCACTCATCACGTGGATTATCCATACACTGATCACGTGACTGATCATACACTGCACGTGGCTGATCATAACTGCTCATTGTAACTGATCATGCACTGATCACGTGGCTATCATGCAGTCTCACGTGGCTGATCGTGCAATACACGTAGCTAACATGTACTGTTCACGTGACTGATCACATGGTACGTAATTGATCATGCACTGATCACGTGGCTGATCACACTGTTCACTGTCTGATCCATGCACTGTTCACGTGGCTGATCATACACTGTCATGTGAACTGATCATGCACTGATCTCGTGGCTATCATGCACTGATCACATGTGGCTGATCACACAATGTCACGTGGCTATCATGCACTGATCACGTGGCTATTATGCACTGATCACGTGGCTGATCATACACTGATCACGAGACTGATCATGCACTGATCACGTCTATATCGCATTGATCACATGACTGCCCATGCAATGAACGTGGATGATCATACACTGATCAGTGACAGATCATCAGTGATCACGTGGCTTTCATGCACTGATCAAGTGGCTTATCATACTCTGCTCCGAAACTGATCATGCACTGATCACGTGTCTATCATGCAGTGCTAACGTGGCTGATCATGCAATGATCACGTAGCTAACATGTACTGTCACGTGAGTGATCATGCAATGATACGTAATTGATCATGCACTGATCAGGTGATTATCATGCAAGTTCACGTGACTGATCATGCACTGATCACGTGACTTTATCATGCTCTGATCCGTGGCTGATCATGCACTGATTCACGTGGCTGATCATGCACTGATCACGTGGCTACCATGTACTGTCACGTGGCTGATCATGCACTGATCACGTGGCTGATCATGCACTGATCATGTGGCTGATCATGCACTGATCACGTGGCTGATCATACACTGATCACGAGACTGATCATGCACTGATCACGTCTATATCACGCACTGATCACATGACTGCCCATGCAATGAACATGTGGATGATCATACACTGATCATGTGACAGATCATGCAGTGATCACGTGGCTTTCATGCACTGATCAAGTGGCTTATCATACTCTGCTCCCGAAACTGATCATGCACTGATCACGTGGCTATCATGCACTGCTGACGTGGCTGATCATGCAATGATCACGTAGCTAACATGTACTGGTCACGTGAGTGATCATGCACTGATCACGTAATTGATCATGCACTGATCAGGTGACTTATCATGCAGTGTTCACGTGACTGATCATGCACTGATCACGTGACTTATCATGCTCTGATCCCGTGGCTATCATGCACTGATCACGTGGCTGATCATGCAATGATCACGTAGCTACCATGTACTGGTCACGTGACTGATCATGCACTGATCACGTAATTGATCATGCACTGATCATGTGGCTGATTATGCACTGATCACGTGGCTGATCATACACTGGTCACGTAACTGATCATGCACTGATCACGGAGCTATCATGCATTGATTACATGTCTCCACATGCACTCATCACGTGGATGATCATACACTGATCACGTGACTGATCATACACTGATAACGTGGCTGATCATAAACTGCTCATGTAGCTGATCATGCACTGATCACGTGTCTATCATGCAGTGCTCACGTGGCTGATCGTGCAATGATCACGTAGCTAACATGTACTGGTCACGTGACTGATCATGCACTGATCACGTGGCTATCATGCACTGCTAACGTGGC